>NW_010117889.1:239-43682 GCF_000699245.1 Pterocles gutturalis
AATTTCAATAAACTGGAAAGACTCAGATCATGCAGGTCCAGTTTCAACAAAATACAGCACCCGGCTTTCCACTGAAGGAAACAGTGAATAGCTGTTGAAACAGAGTTAAAAATAGAATTGAAATAGCTGTTGAAGACAGGCCTATGCAGACTGTACTTTTCCTGTTTCCTACAGTTTAACATTGAAGATTAATTATGGACTTCATACAAAGAGTGAAATCTCCATTGTCCCAAAATAGTTGTTAATAACTAATCAAGCCCAGTGATTTTTTTTCTTATTTTGTTGTTAGAACTCTTTTTTAAACAACAAAATAAAATTTAAAAATCACCATTCTTTTGATTTTGTCTAGACTTTTTTTTTTTTTTTTTTTTTTTTTTTTTTGGTAATCAAAACATGGCATCTGTCTTCATTTGAAACTATTCCTTTTTGCATCATTAAATTTACCTGCCCATCTTGAAACTGCTATTTTTAAATAATCTTTGAAATTAGTCCTAACAAATAGTAATTTAAAAATATTAACACCAGGCTTTTCTGTGAGAAGGTAATAAGGTCATCTACCAATTAATTTTCACCAGCTACAGTCTCAAGACTAAACAACCTTATGTTCATGCATTTTATCATCATCTTCATTGGCCTACTTGAGTTTACATAATGATGACTGGTAAAATGAAAACACCAACTTCTGTGAGCCCTTTTCTAAATTCTATATATGCTCGATGTTACAAGCAGTGCTACTCCAGAATCAAAAATCTTTTTCTCACTAAAGCACTATATTTATATATAACTGACTGTATATGTAAGGAAGGAAATATTTGGTGGTTTTTACTATGGTGTTACAGTACATTGATAATCTGGAGCCGCACATTAAAGAGTTAAAGCTTTCAAAATGCTTAACATTCTGTACCACCCATCTAAACTGTATGCTGATGAATTTTTGGGGTTATATATCAATAGAGTATATTTTTTAAGGAATGCAATCAAAGGGAAGTTGATCATGGCTTCAGAGCTGTAAAACCCAATCTGAGGAAAGTTTCTTTAATTTATACCTTTCACAGGTGCAGGAACAAAGAAAAGTGACTGGCAAGATGTTTTGGTGTTATAAATACAAGATTTTAACACACTCCCTCATCTAAGTACCACGTTCTTCTCACTTTTGCAACCTTTTCGCTTCCCTCAGCTGCAATCGATGTGGTATATAGGTTAGAGTGGAACCAGCTATTCACCTGGTGTTCTAAAATCAGTCTTTCAGGTTAAATTATGTTAGGTTTTCTTCTGAAAGCATATCTCACAGATATCTGTTCACATTGTCTTAATAGAGTTTCTCTGATTATTTTTCTACATTTTCTTTCTTCAGCTGCATTAGAACTAAATTCTTTGGTTACAGTTCCCTAAATTATCAAGTTATGTGTTTTCCATGTATGCTTCTCATTTTTTAAACCCCTTTGCTTGCTAGATATCCTTCTTCAAGCTACTCTCCATTGTGCCTCTGATCTGTGTGGTTAAGTTGATAACCTTCTGGTTTGGAACTCATCTATATCATATCATTAATCTTTTTACTGTGTTTTTTTCATAGTTCATGAGATGGGCTAGAAAGCAGGATTTAAAAAAAAAAAAAAAAAAGAAAAGAAATAAAGAAAAAAAAAAAGAACCAGGTTACCTAAATGAGACCTCTAAGGAAACACCTGTATGTCTGTGAGCATTTGAAGCATTTTTTTCAAATCCCATCTGGACCACTGACATTGTCGTACAGAAGGCGTAGCACAATGGCAGTGTTAGTGGTGTCTTTCTGAAAACTTCTGTGACTTTCACTTTCTCCTCTACCTTACCAAACATAGATATATATTTGTTATTCATCATTGTTCAAAAAAGAAAGGACTGTTTTGCCATTAGATACACTCCTGTTATTCCATACAGGGGGGGACTTTAATGGAAAAAAACATTTAACAGAGGATTTATTTATTAGTAAGCCAGACTAAAACATTTCAGACCAAAACCTACTTTGGCTGTGTAGCAGATTAAAATTAGTCTGAAGATTATTAAACATTTAGCACTCTTCTGTATTCTCTTTTTTTCCCTTCAACAATGCACTGCAAACTGCTGGCTATATATCTTGAGGGGACACTGAAGTAAACATAGATTGAACAACATTTCATCCTATTAAAACCTATATGGTCTTCAAGGAAAAGATAACAAACTAGAATACCATGGTTTCTTTAGAATCTTTCTTTTGTATGAAGACTGGCATATGCCAACATATTTCAAACTTGATTAACAGAATGTAACTGATGGGAACAAAAAAAACCCCACAACCCATCCTAAAATTGAAGACCTCACAAAGCTGAGCAAGCAATAACAAAATGACTGAATCAGATGTCTGCTTTATGTTCAGCTCTGAAAGCGATCATAAACATAATTTCCATACACTGATTGTTCATCTTTAAATGAATTGTTGCAGTCAAATATATCTTTAAAAAAGATGTATCCTAGTTAGCAAACACCTATCTTTTCCTCTCTTGAAACACATTTCTTTTCATTGCACTGCTGAAGTCAAGTAAGCAGATAATCGTTTCTACCACACACAGATTAGAAACACCCTTATATTAGGAAAAAACCTAAACCATCTTTTTCTGTATTTTTAAGTAAGCATGGAAATTAAACTGTAAAATACGTGGGCGAATGAAGAATTCTCAGTGAGCAATATTCCTAAATATGGTCTAAAATATTTAACTGTCAGAGGTAATAATTTGTAAAGCAGGACTGTAGACATTTTCCTGATAGATCTGAGGGGCATGTTAATGGAGCACAATGAAGACAGATAGCTCCATTCTAATACCATCAAGCAGACAGCCACCTCATGAAATGCATCTCTGCCAGCACCCATCAATCTTGCCATGATGGGTGCTTAGATTAGACACAGAAAAAGTACTTCTGTGAATCTCTAAAAGGCTATTTCTGTCTTTTGTGAAGTTGTTTAACTTTGTTTTCATTTTATGGGTTTGGCTGGGCTTTAGTGCACACAGGAGCCTGCAGACCTACCCTTATAAAATCCCATGAAAACAGTTATTGTTAGAGAAACATAAATTGTGTCTTTACTGGTTTAACCACTTGGGCTTGTCCTGCTTCACACTATGTACTATTTTATTGGTTTTTCAGCTTTGTAAATCTATTAATACAGAAATGTAATTTAACAATCTGATAAATTCTAGATATAAATATGCAAAGTTAAACTTTAAACACTGCAACTAAATTGTTGAAAGGTTTGGGAACCTAATATTTGTGTGTTCATGAGCAAAAAAACCCCCACTTTTTTCACCCAGTTGTTGCAGAATTCCTTAAAGAAGGAAAAAGTGGTGCTAGAAGAGCCTATAGTGTGGTTGTTTGACTTGTGTGCTGAAAGCAAAAACTAAGAAAGTATGTTCATTGTGATGCTTGATGGCAACATAATTCAAAATATGGCTGCCTGCATTTTCTTCCAGTGATTTATTTTCAGTCTCACTAAATGAATAGTGTGTAAAGAGAAAATAAATGTTATAAAAGTCCAAGCCATACCCTTAAGTTTGTAAGTAAGAACAAATGCCATCTATTATTAAAGACACCATCATTAAGATACAGGATGTCGGAGAGGTGTTGAAGTATCAAACAATGCTTTAAACTCAGGAAATAAATGCTGTCAAGGTAGATTTAATTTAGGATGGCCATGTTACTTTCATTGCTAGAAAGAGTCTATCATTTGGAAAAGTTTAAAGCTCAGTGTTTTTATTAAAAAAGTATACTTTGTCAATTGTTTCTAAATTACTTTCCTTTTCAGAGATTTCTCCTCTTTTTGCAGCAGTGGAAGTTCCCTGAGTTACTTGTGAAGAGCTAAATCCAGTCATCTTATTTGCAATGTGTAACAGGAAACGCTGTTGAACTCAGCAGTGTGGTAAAAATTGCCATTAAACATGATGAGTTGAAACTCAGAAAAATAAGTAGTTTCATGACATTCATACAAGGGAGGAGCCTCAGAACTCTAGGAGTTATAAATCAGGTTCATGAATTTTAACAGAATTAGGCCAAAATGTGGTTTTGGCTTTATCTCTGAATATCTTTATCTTTAAATATGTAACCCTATTTCTTCTACTGTCTTTCAGCTAAATCACTTCCAACTTCAGGCACATCTGCACAAATCAGTGAACCTTTTTGTGGAGACACTCGTCCATGTTTTGGGCAAGGAGTTGTTTTAGCAAATTTCTGTTTCAGGGCTAACTTATGATTTCATTAGCTGGGAAAAATAAGGCTCACTGACAAAAAAGTACTGTGAGCATTAAAAGTCTTTTTTTTCCCTATTCACAAAGGAATTTCTACTGCATAAAGTCCCAGGAAAGTAAGTGAGCATGATTTGCTCCTGGTTAGGTTATCAAATAACCCATATGTACAAAATAAGTTTACACCTTCAAACTCCTACAAATTATGTAAGTTATTTTGCTTTTGTATAATAAAGTTCTCTAATTTTCTCAAAACAGGAGATCGGCATCCTAGCTTAGACTCTCCAAGAACACTGGAGACAATTTTGGTCCTGCATGCTTTAGGATTTAAACAAAAATAAATATGTCTTTGAGCTGGACTGTATGGTACCAAACTTACTATGGTCATCTGAAACCAGGAAAATAGCTACTGCTTTTTTAATTTACACAGTGAGTTTAAGTGCTTGTAGAAAACTCCCCTTCTTCTCTAAAAAGCACTGAGAATAAGCTTATCCGTTCTTCAGAGAGAGGTTACAAAAGCATATGCAGTGCAAAAAAATGATGTTCTGTTGTCATCGTCTGCGACAAACCTGCACGCAATGTTTGATTTCTTTTGTTTTAAAAGGCCATCAGGAAGACACATCAGCAATTGATTATGGAGGTGGGAAGACAGGAAATATTGCCTGCCATCTGGACAGAGTTAACATATAAGATAGACCTGTATTTGTGATGATTGTTTCTGTGCCAAGTTCAGAGTTTGCATTTCAAAAGGACCTTATAATAATGTTTGACTCAGTGGCCATTTTGAAATAATCTTAAAGCCTACTTTCTTTCAGCCTCAGAAATTCCTTCCTATTTTCCTGGTGACCTTTCTTTCCTTTATCTGAATTTTTGTTCTGATCTGACACTACACACTACAGAGTTCTAGGTGTGTATATTTGTAATGTCATCTGAGTTAATGCAATGACCCTATTTTCCACTTCAGTCTGTGAGATGCAGTGGATGATGACTTCCTCATCCTCCTCCATTGTGCCGTAGCTTAAGTCTAACTGATGGTGACTCTCATTTCAGTCTGAAAGTCCGGAATATCCCTAGAGAAATGTGGTGAGATGGCATCTGTGATGGTGTGATTGTCATAAGAAGAGGTAATACAAAAAATGATAATTGGTCATGGAGAAAAGAAAAAAAGATTAATGACATAACTTGCCAGCCAGAATAAGGTCTCCTCAGGGGAAATCAAAGAAAGGAAGAGGGAAGAAAAGCAACACTGTAGAAATATGAAAACATCACCAATGTGATGATTACATCATGGACACCAACAGAAACACTTCCTGCAGAGACAGAAGTCTGGTCAGCTTTGCAGCATGGTAATAATATCTGTAATATTACTCTAGCACGTCTCTTGTTCACAGTAAAACTGAAGCCAGAACAGCTGAGCTGCTATCATATTTTACTTGAACATTTTAATAACAATTGTAAGAAAAGACAGAATTCAAGAAATAGTAACAATTCAAAGGTAGCTGAGTTTACTCAGCCTATGCTGACACGACCAATTTTCACCCCATGTATTGCAAAAGTACTGCTGGTTAACATGATATATCCTTAGCACAGAAGAATAAAAAGTAGGGGATTTGTTTTATTTTTATTTTCTAAATGCAACAAGGCCCCTATTAGCATAACTTTTAATCACATGTTGAACATTAAGCAAGTGAGCAGAGCCAGCGTTCAAATGGATGCTGGAATATTTTATCTAGGGAAGGATATCTCACATTCAGATTTGGAAACAGAGGGAAAATGAATTAAGACAGTGGATCTGCAGGGTTTATACTACAGAGGATGAGCTTAGGTGATTTCATTGCTCTTCACAGAAACAGTCCTTCAAGTAGTGCAGCAATCTTCCTTTGTGCAAGCTTCTCAGGTTTCAGCATGTTTTCTGAATATCCATCACAGCATGTTAATCACTATGCTAGGCTTTCTAACGGTTAGTACATCTGCTTTGACAGGAATATTTAAGTAGGTACTGAACTAGTTTTTTATCTGAAAGTGATATTTTGAAACATTCTTGGGAAACTGCTTGTCAAGAATTTTTTCATGCTAGAGACAAGCAAACATTGTTACCTACTTCGTGGAGAACTAATCCAAAGTCTAAGAAGTTACTGCCTAAAAGAATAATGGTCTTCTGGTAATCTTTCAGTTTGTCTGTATTTATGTACGTGTGTGCATAAATAGTCAACAACTGTTTCCAGTAATTAAGATTAAATGTTTCTTTGCCAAATGAATGTCTTTTTTCCCCTTATGAATATAAGAGCATTCTGATCTAAAGGACAGAAAAAATAAATTACCCCAGTCCTGCCTGCAGGAAAATGTCAGTAAAACATATTGGAGGGGTAATATAGAAAGGTTCAGTTTGAGCTAACAGAGGTCTCCAGTTGTGCATTACATTGCATTTTGAAAATATAAAATCCCTGAGTTTTAAAATCCTTACTTTTTCTGAAATTGGGGGTGTTTTTTGTTTTTTGTTTTTGTTTTTTTTTTTTTCCCCAGAAAAAAAATGAATAAATGAGGACTTGTCCTGAAGAAGTTGTTGTAGGACAGGTAGAATAATATACTCCAGAACAAGGACAGAAGGAAACAAAAGTATCATCAATTTCCATTGGTTGAGCAACATCTAACAACCATTTGGTTGTTCTCTGAATTGAGACTTTTATCTTCAAATTGTTTATAAAGAAATAGTGACACTAGTTGTTATATGAGTGAAGTCAGCACTTACTCTGTACAACAGAGCACTTTTCTCTTGCTGATATACAACATAGGTGGTAAACATAGGTGTAATTCTCTGGAAATTTTATATCCAATGAAGAAACAAGCTCTATTCCTAGTCATATGCTACTATCCAGAAGCTTTTGGATTCTGAGCTGCAATATATTCAGCAAGCACCCTTCAAGGGAGGCAAACTTTTTGTCACTCCTATTGAACTACTGAAGGGGAATCTATATCTTGTGGTTTGTGTTATCTTCTGAACAGCTTCCACTTTAGGTTTTCCATCGGAAGAAGAAACTAAACCCACAAGCTTAAGAGCTTGAAGACTGCTTGAATGATGTCTCTTAAGATACAAAATGCAGAGAAAGGCCTGGCAAATTGCACAAACAGAATGACCACTTCCTGAGATTTAGCTTAATAATGGTATGATGATGCACTATTGTGATGGGTTTGCCCTCGGCTGGGGGCCAACCCACACACCCGGTCACTCAATCCCCTCTCCTCCCCCCCCTCCCAGTATAGGGGGAATAATTAAAAGAGTAAAGGGAAGGACTCATGGGTTGAGATAAGAACAATTTAATAACTAAACTACAAATAATATTGAAAATAATAGTATATACAAATATACAAATGGGTGATACACCGTGATACTGCCCCCCTACCCAATGACCAAGGCTCAGCCTGCTCCCGGCTAACGATTCTGGAGCAGGGAGAGTCCCAAAACCGCACTCACGGAATGGAGGTAACAGTCCGAGCGTCGCAGACCGAGAGCTGACCGGGGAGGGAGGGTCAGCGGGGAAGGCCTTGGGGAGGGACCACCTGGAGCAAAATGACGTGGAGCGAAAGAGATCTGGTACCAAAAAGGCCTGATCTTCCGGAGGGTCCTCACCTGTATACTGGCCATGACATGTATGTTATGGAATAGATTATTGGCCACTTTGGGTCTCAATCCTGAACCTAAGATCAAATCCTGGGCTGGGGCTGTGCTCCCTCCCAGCTTCTCCTGTTGCAGACAGCCAGAGAAGCTGAAAGACCTTGTCAGCCATGTAAACATCACTTTTTTACCAGCTTTCTTCTGAGCACAAGTCCAAAACACAGCCTCTTGCCAGCTATTATGAAGAAAGTTAACTCTGTCTCAGCTTAACCCAGGACAGTAACATAGAAAAATGTGATCCCATTGAGACAGAAATTTTACCCCATGACATGCTGACAGCTTTAGGTACAATGGGTTTAACCATTACAGATGTCCACTGCAACAGAGGGAGAAGTAACATTTGATGGGGTGGAGCACAGGCAGGGGGAATAATGAAGAGGATAATTTGGTCGCATTTGTTACCCCCCCCAAAAAAAACCAATTGTGTAAAAAAAGTTGTTAACAAGCTATAAATAAAAAGAATGTCTTTTCCAGCAGTCAGTGTTTGAAATGCTTTAGGATGGTTCAAGGCTTAAAACATGCACATGCAGCAAAACATATGCATACACTGGGAGCCAAATCAGAGCTGCAGCACAGGCTAGATGACTGAGAGAAGCAAGTTATGTCAACATGGTGGAGGAATATTATAACTGTGTGTGTTGACATGTGGATAAACAGAAAACGTTCAGCTGACAGCAACTAGATGGAAAAAAGGCTATCTCCATTTTATTCGTGTATTAACTCAAGCTGGGTTAAATATTAATATATTTCATTTGGAGAAAAAACATTCTTTTGAAAAGATAAATCATTCTGTAAAAGATAAAAGTACACCTGAAAACTGAAGTTTATCATACAGGAAAAAAACCCAAATATTTCTAAAACAGAAGAAATAGCAATACAATGACAGGATTCCATCTGTCTCCACATGTAAGCATCCATTTCACAACTTACTTTCCTGATATAAGTGAATCATAAATATAATTACAATTGTCGTCAGGAAACTGGTGGGTGGGATCCCACAGGAAGCAGCTGTGAAGTGCAAAAGAACTCAGGAAAACTTGCAGATCTTTAAAGACTGCATGCTGCAGTTAAGATAGCAGCACATCCCAATACTCGGGAAAATAAGTAGATGAATCAGGAAGCTGCCTTGGCAAAACACACAACTGAAGACAGAGCTCTATAAACAAGAATGCAGCATACAGAAGGCAGAAGCTGAAATAAGAATTCAGAAACGATGCCTGAGCATGAAGGGGCAGTGCTAGAATAGACAAAATTCAGCTGCTATGAGACCTGCAAGGTAAATTAAGGTCAACAAGAGTTTCTACTGCTGCCTTAGTAGTGAGAGATTGAACAAGGAAAGTGAGGGTCAGTTGCTGATTTGGATTATGGATTTATTAACAGCAGACACATATAAGGATGCCTTTGCCTCAGTCTTCATCAACAAAGTCTTCTGGGCCTCTGTGCCTAGAGGCAATGTTGAAGTAGGAGGAAAGCAATTTGCAATGGATGAGGATCAAGTCAAGGACTACTTTTGAGAACTCAATCTCTAGAAGTTCATAGGACTGGACAGGCTGCATCACAGGTTGTGAAGACAAATGGTCAATGTCCTTGCCACTCTTATCAGCTTTCAAAGGTCAAGAAAACTGGAGATGACTGGAGAAACTGAACTAATGACTGGAGAAAGGCAGATCTTTTCACATTTTCAGAAAAGTCCAAGAGGCTGAGCCAGCAAAGTGCAAGCTGGTCACCTTCACACCAGTCCCTGGGAACATCACTGAGAAAGTTCCCTTGGGGAACATTTCTCAACACATGTGGGAGAAGGCAGCAACTGGCATCAGCCAGAAGGGACTAACCCAGGCTAAAGCATTATTGGTCAACCTGATTGCTTTCTAGTATGTAACAACTGGATTTGCAGATGAGTGGAAAGGCAATGAATGTCATTTACCATGATTTTTACGAGGCTTTTGACACTATCTCCTGAGACATTCTTGTATCAAGTTAAAACATTACAGTCTTGATCCACAGGTGAACTAGATGGGTAAAAAACTGATTGGACAGTCAGTGGCTAGTGGGTCGTACTCTACTGGAAGCCAGTAACAAGTGCAATATTGAAGGGTTCTAATTTGGCACCTGTCTTATGATCATTTACTTGAAGAAGTGACAGAATGCATGCTTGACAAATTTGCATAGGTTGAAACAAGAGAGGTTTGGGCTGGACACAAGTAAAATATTTTTTTCCCTAAAAAAAAAGGTTGCCTAGTGATATTGTGCAATATCTGTCTTTGCAGGTTTTCAGGACCCAGCAGGGCAAAGCACTGAGCAACCTGGTCTGATCCCAGACCTGATCCTGCTGGGAACAGGAGTTTGGACTGGAAACTTCTCAAGGTCCCTTTCCAACCTTAATTATTCTATGATCTTATGGTAATTTATAAACGCATAATTGTCAGCTGGAGAAGACACCACCACATACTTGATTCTAAATTTGTTAACATTAGTGAGACACTTCTCTTTGATTTTAACGGACTTTAAAACACTATTCTAGCCTGACAGCTGCAGTATGTGTTTTATTATTGAACTGATTTATTATTGAACTGGTTCAATAAAATTAAGTGGATAAATCAGTGGATAAAACATTAATTTAATTAGAAAATGGTCCAAGCCTGCTTCCTGAGGCAAATATGAGATAACTAACCAACACAACCCAGCATAATATATGTAAACTGATAAGAAAGATCTAGCAGGACTAAATGACCCATAGCTTTCCTACTCAGATAAGTAACCAGCACCATGCATTTTGAAGTTCTTCTAGCCAGGCCTCTGGGAACATGCTTCATATCAGCAATATTTCCCCCTTCCTCAAAAGGTTTTTATTTTGTGTGCTCTGCTGTTTTCTTTAGAGCAAAGAGGGCTTAGTTGGGCAAACTGATGATACTGTGAAGAGTTGGTACAAAGACACTCAGTTTTCTTTTTTAAGAAGCTTATCCAGCTTTCAATGATTCACTCAGAATTCAGTCAATAAACACACCATACAAAACTGAGTTTTACCCATATTGTCTGAAACACTGTTGCGTTTCCCCACACAGACAGCACAGATAATGTCTTTTACTGACTTAGCTGCTACTTTTGCTGAGCATAGACTTTAAGAATATTGTGCTTGTTCCTAAACAGTGATGGGTTGACACTGCACATGGCTTGACTGAAATCTTTGTCACTCTCTGCTTAGTGTCTGAATGAATCTCAGACTTACTGCTTACTGAAAGGAATTTAGTTTAGTTACCAGACAAATATGTGCTTTTCTGAGCATATAGCTTAAATTCAAACCCGTTTCTGTTTTATTATGTATCAATAGCATAAAACAGGCTTTTTCAAAGTATTCTTTAAAATATTTGGAATGCTTCGTACAATATACTGTTTCTTACTATATCATTCCATGGTTATAGTGTATTAATATATTTTATTTTAATATACTTAAACTGAATACTTCCACACTTTTATTAACTAATCAAACCACTACTTTATGCTTTGCTGAATGTTTTATTCTCAAAATGTGTTAATAAGATATCTTTAATCTCTTTCTGTTATTTATAATGCAAAATTAACTTTAGGATTGTTATTCTGTTGAATGCTATTTTGCACAACATAACAAATTCGGTGCTGTGGATAATCTATCGAAATAAAACGCCTTTCTTATTTTTTCTTCTTATCCTCCATTTTCCCTAATAAATAAATAAATGAAAAATCTCTGGTTAGTAACCATTTTAAAACAATAAATCACACATCACTTGTCTGTAAAACTCTCAACTTACTTGCAAAACATAAACATATAGGAAACTTCCAGAAATCATAGATGAAAACAATGAAAACCATGAAAACCACATTTTTGTTGTATTTGAGCCTATTATCTAACACCCTGCAATATGTTAGCAATTTACGATAGTGGGCACTTGATATATGTTTGCAAAACCGTATAATAATCTTAATTTAAAATCCTAAGAGTGCTAAAGGAAACGGAAAGTGTTATTGACTTACAGGGATTGTTGTACAAAACTTTTTTTAAGCTTTATGTGGTCTTTTTAGCATTTTGACAGTGTCCAGGTGTCTACATAGATTCTGTCCCATCTTTTGACTTCTGAACGATATGAATACCACATCAAACTTGGCAAGTGAAACAGAGCCACTGCAAAACCAGCAGGGAAAGGGCCAAAGGAGAGTAGTCATCTGAAGAAACAGCATTCATATTTTTAAAGACTTCCTCTATAACACAAAAAAGACTCTAGGTAAGAAATGTGCAACCCACAATAGGTATTTTTTCTTAGCACTTAGTTGTGTTCTTCATGCTGTGCACTGCTTTAAAGTGTTTCCATGGGCACAGAAAATTACTGTCTTTTTTAAAGAGAAAGAATCTTTTTCTTGCCCTTTTTCTTGTGCTTTCTAGCCCCTGGGATAGAGATATATATTTTTCTCTTGTTGACAAATTAGGAATTTAATAACCCTACATTATATTAAGTATATGTTAGTCTGTATATAGAATCTGCATTTTAATGGAAAATTTGTAGTTGGGCTTGATACTAGATACATTGACTTAGTTATGGTTTGCTGACTTTGAACTTTTCAGGAGCTATACTTTGCCTTTCAGCTACACCTGATGCAGTTAAAGAACAAGCAAAACTACACTCTGCTCAGCATGGAAACCGTACTGGATTGTGTCTGTTCAGACTGAATCGTCTTGTAGAGATCTTCCAGACTCCACAGCATACCAAGAAACTAATGTTAGACTCAAAGTTAATGCCTGGAAAACACAATGAACATGGAAGAAAATACTGTCAATCACGAAAAAAAAAAAAAAAGTTGTTTTCTTTCATGTCAAGCAGACCTTCTTCCACTGGATCTGTCTCTGAAGACATTTGTTGGAAAAGAAAATTCTTAAGCACTTGAAAGCTGCTACAGTGACAAGTCCAACCCTTTGGCAATTCCCAAGCATGAAACATGTTGTAACTTGAACTGTAATGTGGTCAAAATGTCCTTACATTCAACAGCTGTCTCATAAACAGTTATTTGAAAGTGTAGTGATGTAGCTATAACCATCAAGAATTTACCTGTAACAGTTTCTCAGTGGGATTACTTGGGAAAGATTTATTCACATAAGGTAAGGCCACAGGCATAATCCTTTCATTTATACAGTAGCTTCCAAGACTGGGATATTTAGCAGTCTGTCATGCTCTGAAATTTTCAAAATTAGGTGAATGAACTACAGTGACTCTTCCAAAAGGAAAGAGTCCATATCCCTTTCTTCCTTCCTCTCTTCCAGCAAAGAATAAAAAAAAAAAAAAAAAAAAAAAGGAATTTCTAATGCTTCTATAGAAATATGTAGTGTATTGATCTTGGCTGGTTGCCAGGTGCCCACCAAGCACTGTCACTCTCCTCCTCAGTAGGACAGGGCCAGGGACAGGGGGAGGGGAGTAAATAAGATGGAAAAAACTCATGGGTCAAGACAAAGGCAGTTAAGTAAAGCAAAACCAAAAGTCATGTGCAAAAGCAAAGGAAAACAAAAGATTTATTCTCTGCTTCCCATCAGCAGGTGATGTCCAGCCACTTCCTGGGAAGTAGGGCCTCAGTGCATGTAACAATTTGCCTGGAAGGCAAACATCATAACAACTAATCCTCCTTTCTCTTTGCTTTTATTGCTGAGCAGATGTCATATGGTATGGAATATCCCTTTGGCCAGTTTGGGTTAGTTGTCCTGCCTATGTTCCTGTCCTGGGTTCAGCTGGGATAGGGCTAATTTTCACAGAAGCTGGGAGGTGGGCATAGCCAAAGGGTACCCATATCATGCTGACGTCATGCCTGGGATATAAGGGGAAGATGGGTGGGGGGTTTGGTGTTCGATGTTGTTGGGGTGGTGAGAGTCTTTCCATTATGTGTCATCCTATAATTCTGTTTATTATTATATTCTCCTTTTCTCATGTTGTATTATGAAAATTTGTCATTACCTCAACCCACGAAGTTCCACCTTTCTTTTATTAATTCATTTCCCTCATCTTACCAAGAGGGGGGAAGGCAGAAGGGAGGGGGCAGGGGGAAGCGAACAGTCATGTGAGGCACTGGAGCTGCTTTGTCTTCACCAAGGACAGTTCCTTCCCAAGATCTTGCCTACCCTCAGCCTACTGGTGAGGGGGGAATGTTGGGGAGACACCCTTGATGCCGTGTGAGCACTGCTCAGCAGTAGCCAAAACATTGATGTGTTATCGACACCTTCCTAGCTACCAATACAAAGCCCAGCACTATGAGGGCTGCTATGAGGAAAATTAACTCCATCTTGTTAAGATCCAATGCAGAATCAAAGTTGCAAAATTTAACAGCAAGTTGGACAACAATGTTGCAAAAATAACAATGTTTTTTAAATTTTTAAACAAATATTTTTATTTTTAATTAAAACCAGACATTCAGAAGCTCTTTACAGCATTACATAGACTGTGCAGTCAAAAAGGAAAAAGTCAGGGGGAATGATGGGTGATATTCAAAGGCTTACAATAATAGCACAAGTTCCTCTAGTATCAAAGTTAATTGCAGATGTCCGACTTTGAGGATTCAGTTATATTAATGGGAACCATCTCTTAATACAAGAGAGATTAAGTGGGTTTAACAGCTGTGTGATGTATCATAGCACCATATCGCAAGCAACAGCTATAAAGTTATCTTCTTAAAGCAGTCAATAAAATCTAGTGCTTTTTTATGTACAGTTCATTTAAGATATTGTATTTGTAAATGGCAAGAAAGCTAATACTTTCATGCTCATAACCGAATAACAGATTTTAATGAGGCTTTTGCAAGACCATGAGTGTGTGTCAGAAGAGTACAGATTTCTGATGCTCCGGGTGAAGTTCTATAAAAGCAGAACAACACCTTCTCCCACGGAAATTCATAATAAGAAATGGTAAATGAAAGTGTGGTAGCATGACAGAAACCAAACATCAATAAATTATGAGAATATGTGACTATTTCCATTCCAAACATCTACAATAAAGTTCTTGACTCTCCTACATACAGAAGAAACTTATTTATTCAACATTTTAGTCATACTCATAAATACCAGGCCTGATTCAACAATCAGTTTAGGATACTGTCTGACTTTTCAGAAGCGTCAGTGTAACACACCAACAAAAGGATACATACAATAGGTCATCAACTGTAGTGAAAAAGGAAATGTAAGCTCGAGAAGTAGTTGAAGACAGTGTGAGATGTGTATACGTGTATGCTGCATGACTCGAGAGATGGTGCTATTTCTAATTATCTTCTTTTTAAACAGAACACTTCTAATGCTAATGTGACTCTATATGGTAATATATCTGATAAAGGATGTCCAACTTTTTATCTTCTCAAGTCTTGCAGGAAAAAAAACAAGTCTGTGAAGATAAGAAGAAAGACAAAACTCACGAAGCTTCTTGATGTGAAATTGTGTATATCATAAACACTGGACTCTAGTTTAAAAGTTAAGGTACAGGTGTTTTGCTGCAAAATAGTTATGGGAAGGGGTAATGACTAAATGATTTGTTGTAGAAGACTACTGCAGCTGCCAGTTATTCTAGAAGTAGTTACTAAGTGGCTTTTGAAAAGCAAAGGAAAGAAAAACAATTAAAAAGCAAAAATTTATTTTGTAAGCAGTGGAACTAAGGAGGTTCAACATTAAAACTATAAACAGAAAGTGGAAAAAGAAAATGCAGTGACACTGACTGAAAAAAAGGTATACCAATAATATCCTCTACATACTTGCAGCTACAATAATCTCTACCCCATAGTACTTGTGAATCCCACTATCAATAAATCTGAAGCTCTCTTACCTTCCTTAAGTTTCCATTTATGATATCCTGCCTGCCCCAAGTTCTGTCCCAAAATATTAAAAGTCTCTTACATAATCCTTCATATATGTGTATGCAAAGTAAACATATATTTAGGTATTCTGAAAAATAAATCTTTCAGGTTTCCATCCCACCTGTATGCAGAATGATGTAGCTAGCACTGGTCTCAGTTTAGTGTTTCTTTAAGTAGTTTCAGTACACGAAGAAGCTGTGACTGGCTAAAAATAAAGTCTAGTCAGTGCTGGCAAAGCCTTAAAGCACAACAATCAAGAATTTCAGGCTTTTTTTTCTACTGAAGTGTTGTCTTAAGACATCTCTTAGTCATTTACTTTGCAAACAGTTGCGATTTTACATATATATATGTAATCATGAAAGCATGAGAACAATTGCTTATTAAACAAACTTGGCAAGTTCCATGCTAGTTTAGAATTCAGTTCAAATATTTTTGCATTTTTGAACATACACAGCTAATGTAAAAGAGGTAATAGTGACCAGCAAAAATTTGGGGCTTTATTTTTTTCTGAGAAGTAATACTTTAAACAATGTAGTTCTCAATTGGGAGATAAATGCTAAAAAACAAACTCATCTCCCTCTCAGTCTAGGAAAAGAACCCTAAATACAGACTTACAAGGTGAAGACCTGGCTTAGGTATCAGTGAAGATAGTTTTTAATGTAAAATTAAAACAAAATTAAGAATAATTTAGAGCAGTTAAAAACATATCTAAAATTCAGATATATAAATGGTTTTGGAGAAATGAAAACAATTGAATAATTATTGCTTGGTTTTGCCATATGAAAAATCAGATATTTTTGTATATTAGTGAACATAGACATTAATCCCCAAAATATAATATTAACATGAGGAAATATAATTTGCTGTTCATAGATTCATATAATCAGTTTTCCTCCAGTTCCTTCTAAATGTCAGTAGCTCACTTAAGAGTAGTACCGTAATAATCAAGTGATTCAGGTGGTCAGATAGGTTTCAGAAATAACAGCCGAAGCAGCTGGAGAAAAATGACATTTAAAGATAGTGCTCTTGTGTTTGCTCTAGTATCAGGAAAATGTCTGAAAAATAAACACTTTTGAAAATAGCTAGCACAAGTTCAGCTAATCCATTATACAGATAAAAATAGATATAATCATAAAACTAATTGCAATTAGTAATAAAATCTCTGCAATTCTAATTTACAACCATTGTACAAATGTCATTTTACAGTTACATATATAAACAAATATTGCGATATAGAAAACATGACATAAATATATTTGCTGACAGTCAGACGAGGTGTTTGAAAAGTTGTGAAAAGAAATCAAATTTCAAATGTGGTAGCTTTAATAACAGACCCTGTCCTGGTTTCACCTGGGACAGAGTTAACTTTCGTCATAGTAGCTAGTGTGAGGCTATGTGTTGCATTTGTGCTGAGGAGAAGGCTGATAACATACTGATGTTTATAGTTGCTGACAGTGTCTGCAGGTGCAGGAGAAGCTGGGAGGGAGCACAGCCGCAATTACTAGCCTAGGATTTGACCTCAGGTTTAGGATTGAGACCTAAATTGGACAATGGTCTCTTACATATCATGCACGTCATGCCCCGTAGATAGATGATGGTCTGTTGGAAGTGGTCTCTCTTGCTCCGGGTCATCTCTTTGCTCTGGATAATCTCTTTCTGGGTCATCTTTCTCTCAGGATCAGCTTGCTCCCTCAGTCAGCTCTCAGTCTCTTGGACGCTCGGCTTTTATCTCCTTTCTGGGACTGCATTTTCAGGACTATCCCTGCTCCAGGATCGTTAGCAGGGAACGGGCTGAGCTTTGGTCAGTGGGTGGCGAGCAGTAACACTGTGTATCACTCATTTGTATATTTGTATATATTGCCATTATTATTATAATTATTTTATTTTCAGTATTATTGTTCTTATCTCAACCCACGAGCCTCTTTTCCCCTTACCCCTTTAGATGTCTCCCACATCCCTGGGACGGAGGAGGGGGAGCGAGCAGTTTCTGCGGTGTTTGACACCTAACCAGGGGTTCAAAACCATGGCAGATCCCCGACATAATTTAAGCAGAGACTGAAAAGCACAGTTATTTCAGTGTGGAAAAAAAAAAATGTGTCTAGAGCATTAATTTGGTTATGGTTACTTTGAGGGCCCAATGCAATAAAAAAAAATAGGTGTATTGGCAAACTTACTCCAGCCAGTTATTGGGTCATCCCACATATGTAAAATTACACATGCACAGAAGTTTTTTCACCCTAATTTTTACTTTTTAAAATTAATGTTAAATTAATATTCAAGGAAAACACATTATTTTGGTACTAAAATAGAATCACCTTTAAAAAAAAAAGTCTATTTTTTTAAAAAAATTAGACCTAAATAAGGTCTTCCCAAAAGTAGAAGAGTTCTTAATTTTCATTTTTAAATTTATATATTGAGAAGATTAGCCACATATTATCATTCTCAAGATATGACATTTTTCAAACTACAAAACATTTTGCAATAAATTCACGATTAGCAAAGTAATTTATTCACTTATTTTTAAATTATTCAGTTTACCTTTTGTAAGATCATTAGGCTTCAGTTCTACATTTTTGGTGACACAGACATGAGGATTGAGTGCACCCTCAGAAAGTTTGCTGATGACACCAAGCTGTCTGGTGCAGTTGATACACTGGAGGGAAGTCATGCCATCCAGAGGGACCTTGACATGCTTGAGATGTGGGCCCGTGCCAGCCTCGTGAAGTTCAACAAGGAAAAGTGCAAGGTCCTGCACATGGGTTGGGGCAATCCCAAGCACAAATACAGGCTGGGTGGAGAATGGATTGAGAGCAGCCCTGAGGAGAAGGACTTGGGGGTGTTGGTTGATGAGAAGCTCAACACAAGCTGGCAATGTGCACTTGCAGCCCAGAAAGCCAATTGTATCCTGGGCTACATTAAAAGAAGCGTGACCGGCAGGTTGAGGGAGATTCACCCCCTCTGCCCTCGTGAGACCAGAGATGCAGTCATCCAGCTCAGGGGCCCCCAGTGTAAGAAGGACATGGACCTGTTAAAGCGAGTCCAGAGGAGGGCCATGAAGATGATCAGAGGGCTGGAGCACCTCCCATATGAGGACAGGCTGAGAGGGTTGGGGTTGTTCAGCCTGGAGAAGAGAAGGCTCCAGGGAGACCTTCTAGCAGCCTTCTAGTACCTAAAGGAGGCCTACAGGAGAGATGGGGAGGCACTCTTTTTCAGGGAGTGTACTGATAGGATGAAGGGTAACGGTTTTAAGCTGAAAGAGGGTAGATTTAGATTAGATACTAAGAAGAAATTTTTTACTGTGAGGGTGGTGAGGCACTGGAACAGTTTGTCTGGAGAAGCTGTGGATTCCCCATCCCTGGAGGTGTTCAAGACCAGGTTGGATGAGACTTTGAGCAACCTGATCTAGTGGAAAGTGTCTCTGCACATGGCAGGGGACTTTGGAATCAGACGATCTTTAAGGTTCCTTCCTTACATCCTGCAGGCATGTGCATTTCTCTAACTCCTCTTGTTTGTTCCCCAAGCTATGTGCGTTTGCATAGAGGCACTTAAGTTGGGCCTCAGATGAAGCTGGTTTACTGGCTCGAATTCTTTTTCACTCCTCTGTAGGAGCTCTCTTGCTGACCTGTGATCCTTCTTCAGTATCTGGGCATCTATTGCTGGCACTGGCATCAAACTGGTAGGAGTGGGACAGATTGAGGTCCCCCTCCCCAAAAAACTTTAATTTTCTTTCTAACTTTAATGTTCTTTCCTGCATAGTTTCTGTTCAGCACTTTTAACATATTTTATGTCTCACAAGGAGAACAAGTTCTCAGAAACAAGGTGATTAGAGGAAAAACATAAAGTATCTTTTTTTCTGTATCTGATTCAGCACAAACGGTATATAGATGAAAATTAAAGGACATGTAAACAAGAAAAAACTGAACAGCATGTCCAATAAAATGGTGAAGAACCACTTAATACTGTAAAATTCCTTGTAGCAATGCAGTTTGAGATATCTGTAATATGCTAGTCCCTGATACTATTGCAGTATTGTGGTATTCATGATGTGAGTTTGGGTGTATTTGGTCCTGCTAGAGATTGTAGTTAGTGTGAAATTCAACCTTGCTTGAACATCTCAAAGGACAGGGCCTTAATCATGAAGTATCTGCATTTTTGCAGTATCATAAGTGTGCTTTGATGGAGAAATGGAAGTAAAGATTTGTATGGTTTGGTTTCCTAACATCAGAAAAGAGTTTATCATGGTAAATTGTGAGGCAAGGTATGCAGTGCATTCTAGTCCAAAGTAAGAAACCTGTCTATCCTGGAGTCTAAGCTTTGTCACTTCCCTCCTAACTTCTTATTTACCAGCTAAAGATACATTTGACAGCTTTGTGAAGCAACATGCTTGACCACCAAAGATGGGACTCGTGACCTTACCAACATTTATGTCTGCCTATACGAAAAATTGCTGTCTGTAAGGAAAGAGAAAATGACAATACATGCCAAAGCATTCAAACAATAAATCTCTGATAGTTAATTTCTAATTCCAACCCCACAACCTGAAATATCACACTATAAAATGTGAATTTAACTTTTCAGTCTTGACCTGAAACAGGCCTGAAATGTTATTTCTGTATTCTTAAGCAAACAATGGGAAGAAGTAGACATTTGTTGGTTTGGATAATTAATCACAGCGCAGAAAGACGTTTAACAAATTATATCAGCCTCCTTGATTAAGAAATGGAACTAGATATAAGCCCTTTCATTACATTTTTTGTCAGTAGACTCGAAATGCTATGAAGACAGCAGTTTCCTCACAAACTTTTTTAGTGCTGGTTATGCTGAAAAACAAACTTAGAATTTGACAAGTATTGTATCAGTCTTGTGTGGTCTGGATTCATTTCAGGACTGCAGTAATTCTTGTCTGAGCCTGTTTAATTGTCACTTAAATAAATTACTATCAACAATAGAAAAATCAATTTCACTTATGAGTGTATCTTATAATTGTTATGGAGATAAATAGGGATTGAGCAATACTACAATGTATTATGCTTTGTTTTGTGTTTGGTTTTTGGTAGGTTTTTTTAAATTAAAAAAACCCCAGTCATATATGGAGAGCAGTAGTAAACAGTGTTTGAAAAATAGCTTCACAAGATTGGGCAATTTTTGAAGAGGAGTAAGCAAGTTATGTGACAATAAAATCAACTCTGCTGTCTTATTGATAGATATTCTTACTTGTATTACCTTTAAGAGCAACTTCAGTTCCACATTAAAAAAACCCTAATATTGCAATTAAAGAACTACATGTTCATGTGAAATTGTAATTATTTATGAGTAAATATAACATAAGGCTTATGGGTCTAGATAAGGACAGGGAGAGATCATTCACTAGTTACCGTCATGGGCAAAACAGACTCAGGAAAATTTATGTTTATTACCAATAAAATTAGAATAGGATAACGAGAAATAAAAACTAAACATTAAAACACCTTCCCTCTACCCCTCCCTTCTTCCCAGGCTTAACTTCAGTCCCGAATTCTCTATCTCCTCCCTCCAAGCAGTGCAGGGGAAAAAGAAATGGGGGTTGTAGTCCGTTCGTCACACATTCTCTCTGACACTCCTTCCTCTTCAGAGGGAGGACTCCTCACACTGTTCCCCTGCTCTAGTGTGGGGTCTCTCCCACAGGAGACGGTTCTCCACAAGCTTCTCAGACATGAGTCCTTCCCACGGGGTGCAGTTCATGAACTGCTCTAGTGTGGGTCCTTCCACAGGGTGCAGTCCTTTGGGAACAGACTGCTCACGTGGTCACAAGTCCTGCCAGCAAACAAATTTCAGCATGGGTTTCTCTCTCTCCATGGGTTCACAGAAGTCCTGCCAGGACCCAGCTCTAGTGTGGGCTTCCCATGGGGTACCACAGCCTCCTTCAGGCATCTGCTTGCTCCAGCATGGGGCCCTCCACAGGCTGCAGGTGTATCTCTGCTCCACCATGGACCTCCACGTTTGCAGGGGCACAGCTACCTCACTCCCATGGGCTGTGGGAGAATCTCTGCTCTGGTGCCTGAAGCACCTCCTCCCCCTCCTTCTTCACTGACATTGGTATCTGCAAGGTTGTTTCTCTCACATTCTCACTCCTCTCTCCAGAAGCAGTTGCTGTTGTGCACGTTTGGTTTTTTTTGCCCCCTTCTTAAATCTGTTATCACAGAGGCACTACCACCATTTTGACGGGCTCAGCCTTGACCAGTGGCTCGTCTGTCTTGGAGCTGGCTGGCATTGATTCTATTGGACGTAGGGGAAACTTCTAGCTGCTTCTCACCTCTATACACACCCCTATAACCTCTCTGCTACCAGAATCTTGCCACACAAACCCAATATACCTACTAATGTCTAAATGTGAAAACAGATGTAATTTGGAATGGTAAACGGTAACTTTATGCTCATAAGGCAAATCTGTTCCAAAGTCCTAGAGTTCTAGCATGATGTGTCTTGTTAAAACAAACAATCAAACAAACAAACAAAAACCCCAAACTGTTATAAATATACTACTATTTAGATTTGTTATGGTCTAACCCTGGTAGACAGCTGAGCCCCACCCAGCTTCTCACTCACAGGATGGGGCAAAGAATCAGAAGGGTATAAGTGTGGAAACTCATGGAGTAAGATAAAAACAGTTTAATAAGTAAAACAAAAGCTGCACACACAAGCAAAACAAAAAAATAAATTAATTCACTGTTTCCCATTGACAGGTGGATGTGCAGCCATCTCCAACAAAGCAGACCTTCATCATACTAACAGTTACTTGGGATTACAAATGTCATAACTCCCAGTGTCATCCTGCTTCCTTGTTCTTATGCCACCTTTATATGCTGAGCATGATGCTATGCGATATGGAATATCCCTTTGGTCAGTGGGGTCAACTGTCTCAGCTTTATCTCTTCCCAGCTTCTTGTGCACCCCCAGCCTACTTGCTGGTGGGACAGTGTGACAGAGCACAGCGTGTGTAAGCACAGCTCAGTGATAGCTAAAACATTCCTGTGTTATCATCACTGTTTTCATCACAAATCCAAAACATAGCAAAATACAGGCTACCATGAAGAAAATTAACTCTATCCCAGCCAAAATCAGTGCAAGATTCCATAACAAAAATATTTAAAATGCTATTTCTTTTTTTATATCTGTGATTATAGCCTTGATGCTATCATTACAAACATGAATAATCACACATATAATGAGTACACCTTGTACTAAGCTAATTAGAATAATAATTGATTGCATATTGAGTCATATATGAGCAACAAATTATTCTAAAAATAATCCTGGAGTACCTTCACACTGTAAAAATATTGTCAGATTTAATACCTAATACAATCCAGCATAACATTCTACTGAGTCAGTGCATTAATTTTTATCACAGATCTTTCTTTCCTTCATTTCTTCTTCTATCTATTTTATAAGTAATGTTAACATGATAGAGATAAGTGACATAAGCTTTTTTATACACTTTGCCAAAGTCTTGTGAGTGACTTGTCAGATTTCTGGGTAAAGTCATGGTTATTTAAGGTTGTTTAAGGGGTATTTGTCTCCCCTTTTTCTTCCATTCACTTGCGCGTTTGATACTGTTTTCTGCTGTGCTTTACATTGCTCACTTGGCTTTGCAGTCATTCCAGGAAAAAAAAGATTAAAATGCTTGGCTCAAGGTGTCTCCTAAAGAAATCTATTTATTGCCAGATGCAGCTTTCTTTGTTCATTGAAAGAAGTTCAGACACTTCAATGTGTTCTTTTTTTTTGCTTACATTTCTAGGTGTATGAGAAAGAAAAATAATTAAAAAATCCTGATCCTGATCTTCCTAGCTTGAGACACAAGATCAAACCCTCTATTTCATATCGTTAGTTGTATTAGGATTTCAAGGGAGATTTCCAAGTAGGCATCATATTTCCTTCTTGCTGTTCATAACAGCAAATGATTATGTCCTGTGGGGCACTTAGTGAAGAGAAAAATCTTGTGCTGAGCTGTGCAAGTGGAGACACAATGATTAGTATTCCTAGTGTCACCGAGACCATGAGAAGCATTTTGGTGCAACCGAAGTAATTTTAAAATATAACTTTTACAATGGCTTTTGTTATTATCTTGGTGAAATGCCACTCTGGGATCCCAGCTACAGAAGGTCAAGATCATATGTGTGCCACGCTCACCCACAGCCTTGCTGAAGTCATAGAAATTAACAGCAGTGCCCAGAGCACTTTTTGCCGTCTTTTGAGAACATCCAGTAGAATACAGTTGCCTTCTGCATGGCCTCGCTAGAACAGGACTCATTGTATCTTTCCTAAATAGCCCTGCCAAGAGTAATTTGGCTGTAAACTGTAGGCCACAAGGGAAGAGTGAAATTTATTTATATGCACCAACAGCAAGAAAGAAAGAATAATGAGAACCACAGGAACTCTTAACATAATTACATAACGTCCAGCAGAGCCAGCAAAACACAAAAACTAATTTCAGAAACAAAACCTATAAACCGTAATACGATCTTAAGAAACCTAGAAAATAAAGTAATTCCTCACTTCCATGATTTTCAATGGGGAAATTGTACTTCAGAGCAATTAAGTTCTCAGATCTTTATCTAGAGCTTATTAATTAAATGTTTCCATCCAGATGCTGAAAATAAAATCTCTAAAGGCAAATGAGGTCACAGAGTGGTATTTAGTTTTATTGCTAGCTGCAGGAATACCCCTTCTCATTGACCATTGCCTCTTGTGTCTGGACCCCTTCTGCCTGGGAGGAAAAGAAACCCCACAGTTTAGGCTACATATTCCTATTTTCTCTTCCACTGAGCAGCATCATGGTGCCTTTGTCTCTCCTTATGAGAGGAGGAGATAACACAGGTGCGAAAACACCATGTGACTTACCAAAAGGGAGTGATTGATATTTGAAGACAACCAAGTGTGGTGGCCTTAGACTCCCAAGTGATTGCTCCCATCCCAGTCTATTAAATGCAGCTGCTTTTTTTCCCATTTACAGAAAACACACACAGACAATGCAGACACAGCCGGCCACACAGATCAACACATACAGATTGTAGTACCTTTACTGACATCCAGATAAACACAAGCCTCATTCACATAAACATGAAATAATAAAATGGCCTAGCCTCGTACCTCTTTTCTAGCTGATCAGAGTGGAAGTTCACTGGTGAGATGTGCAAATACCTTCACTTTCTTGATTCACAAAAAACCTCCCTTAAATATTAGCATTGGCTTTACGTCTACCTAATACCTGTGCACAGATTACAGGACCCTTACCTAGTCACCATCTCAGACTTCTACTATTTTGGGGTGCAGACGCCCTCCTACTCACCAGCTAGTTTACATTAAAGCCCATTAGCTAATGGATGCATACACAACTCTCCCCCCACCTCCTGGATACAGAGTGATATCACATTAAAATATTTAGTAATAGAGATTAATAAAAAGATGGGATAAACAGTGGTGTTCAGGCACAGGGCTCAGACAGAGAAGCATATCGACCAGCAGCTTGTTTACTCGCAATTGTCCCTGTTTGTCCCTCATTATCTCCATTATTGTGTCCTTGTTCTTCCTCTATCTGCCTTGTTCACTCATCTTCCCAGACCTTACCTCATCCCAAATAAACAACTGGCCCTGCTGGACTCCATTGTGCTCCAACCATACCCCACTTTGGTACTTCTGATACCACCACTTGGGCAATTTTGGCCTCATATGGTACAACTGATAAAGTTACTGGGGCACTGCAGCCTTTGCATCATGGTGCTCTCCAGAAGGTCTCCAAGACTTCCCTGAAATTATTTCTGAAGTTCAGTTTGTTGTTGCATAGCTAAAGCTTAAAACATCCAGCCACTCCTCATGGCACTGCTGTAACGTACCAGTCTCCCACTCTCTGTAACATACAATGATTCCTGTGTGTTACAGAAGCTGAGACCTTGGGCCAGGGCTTGGTCATCCACCTGTGCACCTTCACACTCAGGAGCTACGTGAGGTGAATGATGATGAGTCACAGAGGAAAAGGGAGGAGGAGAAAAGGGAGTACTGATGTACTGGGACAGTACAGCAGTGGGGGAGGGAACCCAACTAGTCTTTCCTTGTTTGGAGCTTTAGGGCATGGGGTCATCCCTCAGGATGGGAATAGGACCAGGAGCCAGTGTGACCTGGGCACAGGCAGGGTCCTGCCCTCTGCCTCCCACCTTGGCAAGCAGAACCCAGGGCAGCAGCAGGGCCTTCAGTGGCCCCAGGAGCCACGAGGGGATGGACCAGGGCTGTGGCCAGTGATGGGGCTGGGACTGGGACAGATATGAGGCACTGGCCTATGTCCATGGCCACCCAGGGCCAGACCTGTGCACAGGCTACTGATGAGTTCGGAGCCGAGCTGGGAGTCCTGGGCCTTGGGCAGGCAGAGCCAGTGGGGCCATGGGGGCAGGGCAGGGCTGCCTGCATCCCCCAACAGAGCCCCAACTGTCATAACATGTGTCCTCTTTGTCGTTGCAACACCACGTACAGCATACATCTACAGAATCAAAACATTCATTTTCCAAAGTTTCATACATTTCTACTTCATTTTTGTACTGAAGCACAGTGAAATGTGGCAAATTTGAAAATTACATGCAAAGCCTTAAATTTTGGCAACAAAACTACTGCTTTAATTTGTCAGTTGGGTTCATAGCACAAAAAACCAAAACAGATTGAAAAAGTCATGTCATAAGGGAAAACAAAAATAATATTTTGGTAACAAATGAATATATAATATAATCTCTCACAAAATTTTCCCACTCTGGTCCTTATGTTTGTGTAAGACTATAAAGAAATCATTCAAATAACAGCATGGTATTCACAGACCTTACAAAATATTGAAATATTAATACAATTCAGAAATATGACTGCAAGAGAGGAAAATTACCCGCTGTGAAAAATTAAAATAGATCTGTCTATTTTATTTTTTCAAGAGTACTTTATGAAGGAACTATGATGGTATACTCTGAAACTAGTTACATTTCGAGCTATATATATTTCCAGGACTTAAGAAAGACTTAAAAGTGTATCAAAACAAAATAAATAAATACAGAATCGATTACTTTACTTGAAAAATGATAGCATGAGTATATATTTAAAAATAATATTAATATCAATTGCAAAATCTAATTTGCAAAATTTTAAAAGTTACCAACATTAAGTTCTTTTATCATATTAGGTACAATGCTTGATCTGAAATATTATCTCACAAACTTCTTTTGTCCAACACACTCCAAAATGTTTGAAGAAGAGTCACCTAAAATGGAAATGGCTTTTAAAAAAAATAATAGTCACTTCAACATAAGAGGAAAAAAAAAAAAGCAAGAAAAAGAGAGAAAGAAGGAAAGAAAATGAGAGAAAGAAAAAGAAGAAGGAAAGAGGGAAGTAGGGAGGGAAGGAAGGAAGGAAGGAAGGAGGGAAGGAAGGAGGAAAGAAAAGGCAGCTCTAATAGCTGGATCCTGATCATAGTAAGCAATCTGATTTTTTTTTTTTTTTTTTTACTTTGGGATTGGATAGGTTTTCTATCCCTCATAGCCTTTAGATAAAAATGAATTTTACGTTGTGAAGTTTACATTCAAAATAGTGAACATCTATGGTCAGTAATGTGTAGAATGTCAGCTGGCACAATCACCATTGATTACTTCTTGGTTACAGATCTATCATGAAAAAAAGATGGTGTGTTCTTCCCTCCTATCATCTTAGCCCTCAGTGACTGACATTTTCTTGTCATCTTGTCTGTTTATACTCACTTAGAATATTCCTTTACTGCTCATAACATTAAACCCAAACAAAAAAACCCCAGACCAACTCACACTCAGGTCTGTCCTCTAATTTTTTTAATTGTCATTCAATAAAATAGGATGCTGTGTAAACAGAAAATGATCCACCAGCATTTTGGCGGTATGTGTACTAAGTCAGAAAGGTGAACAATATTGAGGGTCTCCAGCTATGGGCTTAAGAAACGAAAATCAATAGTAGTGTCAAGTGTCACTGAGTGACTGACTGTAATGAGTGTGATTGTCCATACGATTTCCATCAGACTTCGGGGGTAATATTGATACACAGTTTTGGAGTGGCTTTTTATTGTGCTGCTGTTGTTGGGTTACAAAAAAAATGAAGATTATCCTACCACTTATAGCACACTGGAGTGTTCAGTGGAAGCCTCAGGCAGCTGAAGTCCTATCATCTACAAAACTGTGTTCCAACAGTAATCCTCTTTGTGTTGGATTTTGATGTTATGTCAATTTTATAAATATTACAGGCAGCACTTTACCTCACAGCTATGGAGCTTTGCAAGTCTAAAATCAAATGAAAATGTTATCAAAACTTCCACCTTTTTTTTTTTTTTTTGATCTGTCCCCTGTATTGTGCTGATGCTAGAGTTACAGATGAATAAAAAGTAAGGGAGTTAAGTGAGTTGAGATCTTTATACTATGTGTGTTTGTGTCTGCAGTTTTGTGTTCCCATTTAGACAGAAAATGTATTTCATAAGTATTTTTATTTTAGGTTAAATTATAGAAATATACTATACACTTTGAGTAAAGGTAATAAACAAAATTTTATATTGTAGTTAAAGTCAAAGCTTTTAACAACTTTAGTGTATCAGTCTGAAATTGCCAGAAAAAAAGAAGACATCATAATTTAAAATGAGTACATTCAATGAAAGTAAAATTTATTCCTGGAACTCCTAAACTGTTCATTGAGCAAGATAAGTCTCTGCTTTAATTTCTCATTCTGCAATTTTGAAAGTAACATGAAAAAAATCTACTTTGATAAATACAGCTTTAATAAAGACCAATTTCTACTTCCTTCGATGCCAAAATCTTTGAGGCTTTGCTATCATCTCAGGTGTTTGTGGAGGCTTAGTACCAATGGGGTTATTAAAGGCATTTACCTTGTGATAACAATGTGGGGACAGCATTACCCAAGCTAAACATCTTTGCCTATCAGTAATTTAAAAACTACTTTTGTTGCGTTTTAAGACCAAGTAAACCCTACTTTGTTAAATAAGAATATGAGAAAGGACATGTTACTTATCTACTGGGGCAAGACAGGAGAAATATGGTAGTCTGAAAATGAAGGACTCAGAACATTGTGAGGCAATTTTCTAAAAGCAGATCTAAAAGAACTAGCGCTAACCTACAGCCAGTATATTTTTGGCCAGCTGCCAGTAGTTAAATACTTAAACTCACTGCAGAGAATCACAAAGAAATTATGGGGAAAAAAGAACCCCAGATTTTGAGGATGTCCCATTGTCTTCAACATGCTTAATTAAAAATTGAAGAGGATATAATAGTGAAGTCAAAATAAAACTCACAGTATGTGAACCAGAGAGAACTAAACTAGAGAAATACCATTTAACAGAATTTATGGCATTTAGGAGTCATACGATTTTTATATTCAGATAGCATTACAAAAACATTATGATCATTGCAGAACTCAGAAAGTGGAACAAATGTTTAATATATGACCCTATTCCATGGTACAAAACAAAAGATGTTACTTTCTTAGAAAGACATAATGATAACTTAAAAGGTTGGATTTTTATTTCCCAGAGTATTCTAATTGATTGATCTGCATTTGAGGTGTTAGTTTTGATCTTTTTTTCTCCCAAATGGTCATTCACAAATCAAACTCTCATGAGTTGACTCAGTGTTCACACCCAATAAGCATCCGAAGCACTGATTCCTCTACACAGTAACTATTTACCCAAGCTTTTCATAAAAAACTTTTTAAATTTTTCTCTGCCAGTCTCACCAAGTCATTAATCATTTTTGTTGTTCTTTTACAAATTCCCTCTAACGTTGTGTATGTTTTTTCTGGTGTTATGAACATCAGAAAGTAGGAAGTTATTACTGGCGATATTCATTGAATCTTCACTGGAGCACAATAGAAGTGTGTGCGACACTGTAATAAATCTTTCCAGCCAGATTTTAGTGATTTTTAACACAGTTAATTTCTGCACCAAAAATCCTTGCTAAACAGAGAATCTTTGATACTTATCTACTGAAAATTTAATGTTTTAGACAGGTTAATACTAATATAATGCAGTGATGATGAATCTATGACATTTGACTCAAAATCAGCAAATGAAACTGGAGTCAGTACCGTGTGAATATATATTCTTCATCTTCTTCACACCTAGCATTTTCAGTGTTGCTGAAGACGTCTTCACTCTTAGGAAAACAGCAATTACAAAAACATGTTTAAGAAGTAAGTGAAGAGCCATGGGATATAGAAATATTTTGTCAATTCATTCTAAAATGTGTGTTTTTTCTTGGGCTAACAAAACAAATTCACCATTAATCAACCTTTTGGAAGACCCAAGCGTTTGATAGTGCAGACAAACACTGCTAATTCAAAGAAGCCAGAAATGTGAGCAGAAGTGCTCTGAAATTCAGGGGGGTTATCTCAAAATGGAACCACTGGAGGCAGTGAGGGGAGCTTTTCACGTAGGCTGAGGCTTGTGTATTTCATCATGACGATTTTCTTCTTTGTTTCATGAAACTACTTATAATACGGTTGATGATCCTCCTGTAGAGGTAACAGTACTATGCAACTGGCACCAAGACTGATACTCTCATAAATCCATAAATAAACAGTACTAAATTTTTCCTGAATAAAATTGTACTAGACAGAATTCCTCAGTACAGAGGTTACCTTAAAACCAACATCCTTAACAATACATGTGTTTGTCTGACACAAACAAGAACAATGAGTAGACAGGGCTTCTCAATGTCCAACCAGTGATAGTAATATTCCTCTGGAAATTTTAGACTGGTAAGTCTTATTGTTGTGGTAGACAGGAACTATGGACCTCAGGGCACAGCTCCAAGCAATAACAACTGAAAGCAGAACTCATTTCCACAGTTTAACTTGCCATCAGTGTTTTCCTTAGGCTAACAAATGTGCTATAAAAATGTCAGTGTGACTCTTTTGAAAACTGAGAAGCAAAATACATTACTATTTCTATTTTTGATAAAAGTGGAGAGCTTCTGAGGTACTACATTGATGGGAATAATTTCAGTATTTAGCTAAACAAAATGGAGAATATTACCTATTAATCACTAATTATTATTCACCTGTTCCTACTTAAAAAAAAAAAAACACAAAAAACAGAAAAGGAAAAAGTTTTCTATATTTGCAATCCAATCATCCATGAGGTAAATTTCCAAAATCTTAAATGTATAAGTTGTACTGAGAATTTCAGAGGCTCATGAACTACATAATTTGAAAAACAAGTATTATCGTGTAATATATTTCCTACTAAAAAAAAAATATTTTAAAGTGTTTACTGTTCAACAGGAAGAAAGACCTTACTTCTGTGTTTCTTTCGTTAAGCATGTTAACATCTGCATTTCTTGTCAAATTCAGTAATTGTGTGGATTTTCATCATTGGCAAATTCATCAGCTATTGGTCTCCTTTTTCCTCAGGTATGCACCTTTTCTTTCTCAGTAGTCTGAGAGTCTTTCTTTTTTTTTTTTTTCTTTTTTTTCAGAGACTGTATGCTATTTCCAAACTCACATAAAACTTAATGACAATTATTAAAAAAGTTTGAGAAATCTTGTCCTGTGTCACAAGTGTGTGTTGGGGGTGTCTAAAAGAAAGTACTTGGGTTTCTCCATTGCTGAGATTTCAGACAAGATTTAAGCCATATGTAGGAGTCAGATATTAAATATAATTATTTGTCAGTCTACTAATGACTAATTACCAACTAAAGTAAAATTACACTAAATATCTATATCTCCCAAAAGTACAAATAATAATATGAATAACCTGAAGAATATATTCTTCTGCATCTTGCTGTAGCAGTGCAATTATATACAAATGTAAGAGTTAAAAACAAGGTTTTAAACATAATTTGGAAACTTTAGATTTGAACACACATCCTCATCAGTTTTTTGGTTTTTTTTTTTTTTTGGAGAAAGTCTGGCTATAACTGGCAAGGTTTAGTTAAATACCTGAACACAAGCTTCAAATATTAAATTCTACCCTTTGCACTACAGAATTCTTGTTGGTTTCAAATGGAACTACCGTTTTACCATGGACACCTAATATATCATTATTTGTACTCTCTATTCCACAAGGAAAGAAAAAAAAAGATTCCTTCCTCTGTTCACACTCTAGATGTAGTCTGCCTTATTATGACTTGGATAGTTAAATGCTAGTGCAATAAATAGCATTTCACTGGGGCACACTATGCCCCAGTGAAAACCTGTAAGTGAAGGCTTAGAAGAGTTCTGACATAAGCAACTGATGGTAAAATACGACTCACAATTGTTTGGATACAGTGAAGATATTTATGTCTTCTCCTCTTGTGCAAGTAAGAAAGACTGTTTGGAAATTAGTGAAATAATTAATCAACTAACTAAGTAGTTAACAACAGATATTGTGGTTTTCAATGCAAAAAGAATAAAGTCTTTTTATGGATCTCTGTGGCTTCACAGGTACTGGCAGGACATTAACTCCACTAGATTCACTCATAAAAAGAGTGATCAGATTGGGACCATGTATGATAAATGTATTTCAATTTTGAAAAAAGTAAAAATGAAATCTAACTTTATCAACCTTTTGTGTTTCAGTTTCCCTTGTCCTTATTTTTTAACTTGCCCTTGGTTATGACAATTTATTTGAATTAACTCTGTTAACCAATAAATTAGGACAATGTAGTCCACCTAGCTTTTTATTTAGTGGAACTGTACTTCTATCAATGTCATGTTTATAGATTATAAAGGATATTTAGATTTCTTACTATTTTCTATAACATAGTAATGATTCATATTTTAGATCAATGTAGAGGTTAAATTTTATCTCTGCTTATAACTTCTTGCAGCACTTTCTGTACACATGCTTGTGTTCTGTCCTGCATAATATGCGTATCTATACTGTGCTTAAAGGATATTTAAATTATTCATCAACATTTTATAAAGCATATTGAAAAGATTTATTTCCACTTATACAGACTATTTATATACAAAGGCTGCTGCTAATGTTTTACACATATGATTTATGGGTTCCTCTTCAAATATAAAGAAAGACTGCATAATTTAAGAAAATAAAAGCAAAACCACACATTATAACTTTAAAATATGACCCCTAGGAAATTTTATTTTCTCACATAACACACTTGAGGAAACCCTCACTTTTTTTAGCACAATTTGATCCAATCTCTAATTAGAGATAGATTTTTTTTTTTAGAAAGCTTTCCCTTTGTTTGGCTTTTCTCCTTAAGCTGTAATAATGCTATAGAATAAAGCCCAGTCAAAAAATGAAGCATGGATATTGTGACTATTTATTGCTACAGGTTGATACATCTTCTGAAACCACACCTTAACCTTGTGATGTCATTCCTGGCAGCATGACATATATAGATCCTAGATTAAAAATAGTTTCATTGTCATAGGTTTTACTGAAGACTCAGCCTCCATTCCATGTCATTGAATTTGCCCCTAAATTAGCCTGAGCATTTTTATACAGGCAAATTTGTTGGCATTTCTGTTTCCAAGATGGGGACTTTGAGTGTCAGAATCATTTTATTTTCCATCTCAGCCGTGAATCTAAAGTAAATTGACTGAATACAGGGGGAGAGTTCGTTTCAAAGGAGGGCAATGAAATTGGAGAATTGAGAAGCACACCTAGACAATTTCCAGCTAAGCAATACAGCTATTAGTTGGGTTAGTAAACTAATCTGGAACTAGTTTACAGCATTCAGAATTCTTATTCGATCCATATAATAAGACATAGTTTATATCAGCAAGAGTAACAGAATCAACAGTCAGTAAACCTTGTGAAATTGTGTTTGAATTCTGCACTACAAAATATCGAAACTCTTCTCACCTCTGTGGTTACTGATCATTAAAAGTTAATGTCCCAGTGTTGCCTTCATTGTAGAGTTTTTCAGAAAGATAGCTCTATCCAGTTGTTCAAGGACATTTCATGGCAATCTAACTACCTATATGCTATTTAATTTACCATGGCTTGCTTTCTTTTGCTCAGAGCTTGCATTTACAGAGTGTTAGCAGTAAGAAAGCCTCAGTATACATATCATTCACAAAATACTGCTGTGTAGAATGTTGATATTTTCAACAAGAATCTTGTTTCTCAGCATCAGATAAGATGAAAACACATGCAGCACATATTATGCCATAGCATGTAGAAGAATGCTTTAAGTCTTTTCTTTCTGTAAATTTTAGTGGGAGAGAACTGTGGAGTTTTTTGATTGAGTTTTAATACTTGTTTTGCAAACTTGGTTACACAGAACCAAAGACAAAAGTCCTGCAGGAATTTTCAGTTCCTCTTCGGATTTATTTCTGGTTGTGAAAAGGACTTTGGCCCCTGGAAAGGTTATTTTTACCATTACCAACTGAGAGCTCCTTAGGACCATATTTGTGAAAATCCTTCTTCTTTATATTTTCTCCATCTTCTGAATACACTGGGTCTAGTTTATAAGTGCTTTTACGGTGAGGATCAGGGCTTTGATTTTGTATGAAGACTTTAATTCAATAAATAAAATTAGTTTCAATAACTACTTTATATCAGTAAGTACTTAAAACATACATTTTTATATCAACAAATACTTCATGTCAGTACAATATTTTAAAATAGATTGTGTTAACACTTCATCAGATATGACCAAGTAACACAAATACAGTGCCAGATGTTTCTCCTCGTCATCTTTCTTTTTATTTTATTTGGTAAACAAAAAAAAACATCACCAACAGAAAGTGACTTCATACAAAGGCAGCAAGGCTTTAGGTCTGGAGGGCATTGATCCAAGTACCTTCCTGACTGGGAATGCAATTAGCAAGGCTTTCCTGCTTTAGGCTTTCCTGAACCAGGGCCCATAATAATATCATAGTTATATTTTATACAACCAACAAATTAAAAATGATACAAAAATGTCTTCATTTAGAACCAAAGTAAATTATAGGAATTAGTCATATATTTTACATTATGTTTTTCATAAACATACTAACTCAGCAGAACACTGTGTTTTTTTCTCTTTCAACAATTATCAGTTTCAACCATATGTTGAATTCAGGACCTGATATACCCAAGCCAATGTAGATAGTAATCCAGGGCAATAGCAGTCAAACCAATGTAAGAAGCCAAGATATGAGAGATGAGTTTTGAAAGGATGCACATTTCCTGCTCCCTGGGAGCCAGATGTTTGTTATTAAATGTTAATAGTTCATTACATATTGATGTTCAGTTTAAATATTATCTTAAAAAATCACTGTTCTGTGAGACTTTTATTTTTTTTAATGTTTCAATTTCATTTTTGGAGCAGACTGAAACCTAATTTTGTTGTTTTAAATCTCAGTTTTCATGTCCGGCCAAACACTGTAATATTTAAGTACATTTCTTGTCATAGGTGTTAGGAAGTAGCCAATTAGTTACATTACAAAGTAATAACCAAAGTATACATACTGACAGTATGGAAAAAACAGTTGAAAGAGGTATTTGCAAGTATATTGTGTTTTTTTTTGGTGGGGTTTTGTAGCGGGGGGAGCACTACAGAGATGGCTCTTGTGAGAAGCTGCTGGGAGGTTCCCTGGCTCCAAATCAGATGGACCCACCTCTGGCCAAGGCTGAGACAATCAAGGATGGTGCATCCACCTCTGTGAATAACATATTTAAGAAGGGTGCAGTGAACAGAGTGGGTGGATGGCATGGCCCTGGCCCTGGCCCTGGCCAGAGCTCAATAGCCCTAGCCCAAGAGCCAGGAGCTCTTCAGGAGCTAGTGAAAGAACCTGCGGTGGAGGGAGGAGTGGGATGTGAGAGAAACAACTCTGCAGAAACCCAGGTCAGTGCAGAAGGAGGGGGAGGAGGTGCTCCAGGTGCCAGAACAGAGGTTTCCCTGCAGCCCATGGTGCAGCCCATGGTGAGGCAGCTGTGCCCCTGCAGCCATGGAGGGAAACAGTGGAGCAGAGATATACCTGCAGCCTGGGGAGAACCCCACACCAAAGCAGGTGGATGTGCCCAAAGGAGGCCATGATTCCATGGGAGGGACCCACACTGGAGCAGTTCATGGAGGACTGTGTCCTGTGGGAGGAACCCCACGTTGGAACAGGGGAAGAATGTGAGGAGTCCTCCTCCTGAGCAGGAAGTGAGCAGCAGAAACAATGTGCGATGAACTGACCACAACCCCTATTCCCACCCCCTTTGCCACTGGAGGGGAGGAGGTAGAGAAATAAGGAGCAAAGTTTTTGAGCACAGAAGGAAGGGAGGGGTGAGAGGAAAGTGTCTTTTTAAGATGTGGTTCTATTTCCCATTATCTTACTCTGATTTGATTAGTAAGAAATTAAATTGATTTTTGTTTTGTCCTCAAGTTGAGTCTGTTTGCCCGTGACCAAAAGTGGTGACTGATCTCTCCCTGTCCTTGCCTCAACCCACAAAATTTTACCTTTTTTCTTCCAATTCTCCTCCCCATCCCACTGAGGGGGGAGGGAGAGTAGTTAGCAAGTGACTGCATGGTGCGGCTTGCCATCTGGGCTTAAACCACGACAGCGAGGAAATTACTAGTAGAGTATCCTAATAAATCAGTTTAATAAAAATGTCCTTGGGTAGATTTCACTGTTTATATCAGAAAAACATGAGTTTTAAAATTCCTTCTCAATCACTTGTCCATATTTCTAATAAACCTACTTTAAATACTTTTTAAAATTATTAACCGAAGTAATACTATTTCTCTTGGCAAATAAAGCCAGGAGAATGATATAATTATATCTTGTAATGATTATAGCCCCTTGCAACCATAAAGAATAAAGAGGATCCACATTATGTTCTATGATCATATTTTGGTAAGATAAAAACTGAAACTATCTATTGCTTGTTGAGAACACCCAAAAAAACAGTTTCCATGCTTTCTAACTGGTCTCTGTTTCAATTACTGCTTTATCTCTTCCATTCCAAGATAATGTAGTAGGAGCATGTCTATACAGTGTCAAAAAAACCCCAAGGCTTTGTGCTGAATTTTCTAGAATAAATTGTCATTTACTAGAACTGAAAACTATTATTTTCTCACTTACGTGATTGCCAGTAACAAAATAATTACAGAAACAAATAGATGTGCTTTCTATAATGTGTAATTTTGTTTGGATTTTTTGAACACAGTATGTAATTTTTTAGACTAGGTCCTCTCAGCTCCAGTGCAAGTGTTACTTATTGTTGCCATAAACAAAAATGTTACCGAGTCAAAATTAATTTAGGTGGCAGTAGACTTAGAAATTTAACCAGAAATTCCCCCTTATTCTATTACTACAACTTGATAGAAGTGATACTGGAAACTCTATATTTAATCTAAGAACAGTTAAAGTACCTTTTTTTTTTGCTACATTTAGCCCATGGCCCCTCCCAGATATTGTGAATAATAGCTCTATCATAGTGAGTTGCAGAGTGAAAAAGCAAGAGAGGGAGCAGGAAACAGAGGAAAATAAATACTCATGGGTATCACATTTTATTTTGGGTCATAAAAGGAATTAATATATTTCCATTTTTAACCTGTTTTGCAACATAGAAAACTGCTCCTTGTCCATATTTATGCATATTTCCACCACGTACCCTCTGAATGTTTCAGGACACTGATGATCCCTGTTGTTACTGACATGCCCAAAGTTCTCTCTTTCACAGATGTAGACAAATTCCACTGTAACTGAGTAAGACATTTCAGAGATTCTTCCAAAGCATTACTTCAAAAAAAAAAAAAAAGACATCTACTTAGAGGGCATTTGATTAGCTCAGATCCATACCACAGAACTGAAAAAAAGCAGTAATATTGTTTCTAATTTTGTTCAGTGTAATTCCATTCATCTAAATACTGGTTTTCCTCTGATTATATGTTGCTTTTTAGTCTGGAAAAAAGCACGTTTATCATCAGTGAGACAAATACAAATCTTGTCTAACTCAGCAAACTAAATAGTATCATTTTTAGCAGAATTCTTCTCTGTTCTGTTTCATGTCTTTCTTCATGCTTGACCTTCAATATGTTTTCAAATACTTTTATGTGGTAGGTAAAGCAGAGCAGGCTCCAGGCATAAACCAGTTTCATGTCAACTAGTTAAACTTGAAGAAGTTTCATATATGATATCCCTGTACTTATTTTATAAAAAAAAAATTCCACTTTTAGTCTGGGTCAATGTCACCTTTGTTAGCAATGTTCTTGAACATTAGAAAAACTAATACATTCAAAAATAAGGAAAAGGTTGCTGAGATTTAGCAGTTGCATTAGACTTCTGTCTGTGTTGGGCTCCCATCCACTCTGTGTTAATTGAGCTAGTGGTTTTAAGGACAAAACCGTTTCATTGGCAAGGGCCAAAGACATTGAACAATAGGTCACAGCACTTACCAAAATTAAAGAAGAGGGATAAATTATGAGCTATGGAAAACAGACAAGTTGAACATGAACAGTATTTGACAGGTGAGTTATAATGATTGTGTGCATTACTTCAGTGCAACTGTGCTAGTGAGAAATTAGTTCTGACATGACTGAAATCACAAAAACATCTGCCACAAAGAAACAAACAAACAAACAAAAGCCCAACAAGACCTTCAAAGATTTTTTTTTTTTTTTAGCAAACTGTAGTTAAGCTACCTAATAGGACTTAGTTGGTACATAGACTTCGTGCTACTCACTGCAGAAGTGAGCTTAATTCATAATTAAGCCATTCAAAAATTTAGAAGTATATATAACTAGTTTAGTCATTCGTGCTAATATGCAGTTGGAATTTGAATTCAGGTGGCAAATGGCACATTGTGCCAGCTTTGGCATTTGGTAGCTATGTTCTCTTTCAGCATGATAGATTTGCTCATATGTATTAGCACCAAATAACTTCTTAAAATTTAGTTAATTTTTAAATAACATTTGGTGATCCTATATTGGGTAAATAACTTCAGACGAACCACCAGCAGAATGATTTCTTATGAACAGTGTGCTAGATGTCCAGCTTTGCAAAACATCATTTAGCATTTGCAGTATAAAAAGTTACCATGGAAAGAAAATGTCTATAGTTCTCTAACTTGAAGAACTATAGACATTTTATATGGCTGCATTATCTAATAAAAAATGAGAAATGGTACTGATTGCTTTTCTGTTCTGGGCCTCTGATTAGTTTAAAAATCTTTTGTAGAAATAAGAAAAAAAAAAAATCCAAATCAAAAACCCCAAAAACTCAAACACAAAACTATGTCATGTAATACAAAAATCTTGTAAAAAGAAAAGTGCAAATCTATTTACTTTCAAGCAAAAAAAAGGTAAAAAAAATAGCTACAGGCCTTCTACATGTGAGGTTGGAAAGTATTAAATATAACAAGCCTCAGCACAGATATTAAATGAATGCCCAGGGTTAACTCATTTGAATTGGGAACAAAACCCAAACAACTGAATTTTGGCATGTTGAGCAAACATGTAATGCAGCAAAAGAAGTGAGACCAAATATTGCAAAATTAGTTTCTCTTTTTTTTTTGAAAGGAAAGGAGTGTAGAGCTGAAGACGGGGAAGAAATTAAAGCCACATTAACTTCACCTTAGATGTGTGGGAGGTTTTGAACAACTTCAGACAGGGAAGAAAAAAAAAAAAAAAAAGAAAAAAAAGAAAAAAAAAGAAAACCCACCAACAACAGCAAATGAAGAAAAAATGAAAAATGTAGGAAAATATGAAAAAATGCAACAAAGTTTTATAAAAGTTAAGCAAAAGTTAGCATGCCAAACCATTACAAAACCCTTTTTGGATAACTTTTTCTAGAAATAGAAAAATCTGTTTATCTAACCAATCTAAATTCAATAATTCAGAAAATGTTATGCTACCTAGTATTTTAATAGACAAACTGAAGAAAACAGAATTTAACAGGAAGTTGAAGAAGCTGCTAGCAAAAAGTGTCATCAAGTTGAAAGGAGAACTGTCATAGAAGATGGAGATTATTAGTACAATTTCCCAAGAAGCTGCCCTGACTGATATTTTCATTAGTGTCTTTGACCCAAAAAATAAGTATGTGCAGGGTGTGTGCGTGTGTATTGTCTGCTTACTTGCTCTCTCCAACCCCCATCCCACCCCCTTCACACAGAGTGTTAAAATGTGTCAATAGGAAGCATCGTCAATACACAGCAGGAACAAAGTAGAAGGTAGGAATGACCTTGAAACCTGGAGTAACAGCAATGGAATAAAGTGTAAAGTATAAAGGCATGTATTTATGCACTGGAACTAATAGCAAGAATCTCTGATTTAAGATGAGTACTCATCATGTAGGAATGACAGATGAAGAAGATTTAATGTATTGCTTCATCTTAAAATGACTATAAAGTACCAACGTATTACAGCAAGATATAGGTGGATTTAATCTTACCCTACATCAGAAGATAATTTTTTGTGTTCTTTTTAAATCCTGGGTTTGTGAATTGGACAGGTTTCCTTAAATATACGGACTTCTAAGTCTGTGTCACCATATGGAAGCATAGGCAGATGAGTTATCAGATTTTTTTTTTTAATTAAAATACTGCTTTATAACTAAAAGGATAATTAGGTTGTGTTATAAAATTTTCATTAGCTAGCACAGCTCATGGTGCCCATTGTAAATACTAATTCTGGATTTATTAATTACAAAGTATTTACACTATATCTCCCATTCATCTGGGGAATTTGATACTGCTATATACCCCTGTCAATGTAACTTTGTCATGGTTTAACCCAGCTAGCAGTAGAGAATACCACACAGCCACTCGTTTACCCTCCCCCCTCTCAGGGCTGGGGAAGTGGCTCTAAGGGGTAAAGGGAAAAGAGACTCGTGGGTTGAGAGAAGAACAATTTAATAACTAAAATACAATAAAACTGGAAACAATAAGGATAATAATATTATTATTAATATACAAATACACAAATATACAAATGAGTGATAAAGAGTGAAACTGATCACCACCTGATGACCAAGGTCCAGCTCCTTCCTGGCTAAAGATCCTGGAGCAGAGAATGTCCCAAAACTGCAATCCCAGAATATATAAGAGCCCAAGAGTCCAAGAGTCTGAGAGTGAGCAAACCAACCAAGAGAGTTGACCGAAAGAGAGAGAGAGTTTCCAGATAGCTCCTCATAACATACTGGCCATGAGGTGCATAATATGGAAGCCATTGGCCAATTTGGGTCTCAATCCTAAACCAAAGGTCCAACCTTAATTGGGGCTGTGCTCCCTCCTAGCTTCTGCTGCACCTGCAGACACTGGCAAAATACGAGAAGCTGAAAAGTCCCTGACTGTCGTGGCAATAACTATAAACATCAGTATGTTATCAGCCTTCTCAGCACAAATCCAAGACATGGCCTCACACTAGCTACTGTGAAGAAAGTTAACTCTGTCCCAGCCAAAATCAGGATGGGCTTCTAAAACAGAATTAAGACCCTGAGTGTGGGGACAGTTAAATAGAATAAATAAAATGACATAAAACAAAACTGCTTTCTTCTTATAGCAAGGACTATTCAACAGAGATCTAGATCTTCTACTTCATATTGTTGTAGGCATCTCCTAGAAATGTAGCCTTTCTCACAAAAACTGAAAAGGGAAGTTTTTTCTTTGAAGATCTAGTTGGAAGAGGTGCTGGACAATTTCTGTTCCAGTGTCTAGAGAGCAGTGAGACCTTGGAGGACTGACTTGAGAGAATTCATCTGGTAAGACAACTGTATTACATTTATTTTCTGCCTCTAGGATTTTAGCTCATGTTTTCCTTTCCCTGAAGCCGTGTGGTGGGTTGACCTTGACTGCATGTGAGACATCCACTCAGCTGCTCTCTCATTTTCCCCTAAAACAGGACAAGGGGAGAAAATAGGATTAAGAAGCTCATGGGTCAGGATGAAGACAGGGAGAACACTTATCATCAGGGGCAAAACAGACTCTAGTTGGGAAACCATAACTTAATCTATGGCCAATTATAACAGATTTGAATGGTGAGAAACAAAGATAAAAGCTAAAACACCTTCCTCCCACCCCTGTTTCTTTCCAGGCTATGCTTCACTCCTTCATCCCCAACTCCTCTACTTCCCCCCTGCCCAAGCAGTGAAAGGGAATGAAGGATTGGAGTGTTGTGGTCAGACCATAACAGTTGCTCTCTGCTTTTCCTTCCTCCTCATACATTTCCCCTGCTCCAACACAGGGTCTGCACAGTCTGCAGTACTTCAAGATGAACCTGCTCCAGTGTGGGTCTTTCCCACACTGGCTGCAGTTCCATCAGGGCATATTCTGCTCTGGCACAGAGTGCCACTGTTGCAGTGTGGATATCTGCTCCACCATGGTCTATACAGAGTCTGCAGGGAATTACCTGTTCCACTGTGGTCTCTCCACGGTCTGTGAAGAAATCTCAGTTGTGGCACTTGGAGCACCTCCTCTTCCTCTTCTTCCTTTCACCTCAATGCTTTCAGGGCTGTTTCTCACACTGCTTCCCTCACTCCTGGGCAGCTTTTTACCCTTTCTTACACACATATTCCCCAAGGCAACACCATCCTGGCTGAGAGGCTCAGCTGTGTCCTGCAGTGGGTCTCTGGAGCAGGTTGCAACTGGCTGTTTCCAACATAGTGCAGCCACTCCCGTATCAAAAGCCTGACACACAAAACTAACACAAACTTCCATACAGGTCCCAATTCCTTAGCCAGCCATCCAGACCTCTTTTTTCCGGCCAGCCATCCCACTTACCCTGGCCAGCCAACCAAAGCCCTCTTTACCTGTCCAGCTAGCCAGGACCTAATTTCCCCAGCCAGCCAGGGTCCTTTTTCCCCTGGCCAACCAGCCAGAGTACTTTTTCCTTGTCTGGCTAGCCAGGGTCTAACACTCCCAGCCAGCAAGCCAGAGCCCTTTCTCCACTGTCTGGCCAGCTAGAGCCCTCCCTGCCCAGTGGGCCCATTTCCCCAGGTAGCTATTCAGACCCCTATTTCCCTGGCTGGCAAGCCAGGAGTCAATTCCCTTGCCAGCCAACCAGGGCCCAGATCCCCTCACTGACCAGCCAGAGCCCTCTCTCTGCTGGCCAGCCAGCCAGAGCCCTCTCTCTTAGGTGTCCAGACAGAGTCTATTTCCCCGGCCAGCCAGCCAGACCCTATTTCCTGGGTTGTCCAGACAGAGCCCTCTTTCCCAGCCAGCCAGCCAGCCAGAGCCTTCTCTCCCTGGCCCACCAGGGAAAAAACAGCTCTGCTGTTGCCTACCCCATGTCCCTCAGGGTCTTGAGCTCCCACTATGTCATGGTCTATACAACCATGGTTTCCATTAAGATCCCTGACCAGTTCTTCTGCAATTTTATGACCCCATTTTGTGCCTCTTAGTACTTGTGCTGCAGTTATTTGGGTACCTTAGAGCTGCAAACAGCAAGCATTGTCATAACCTTTTTCTCAGAAGCTGCTGAGGCAGTATTTCCCAAAGCCTCTGCAATATTTCCCCTTCAGTTCTCTCATACCATTATTTTCATACTGCTTTTCTCACAGCCTTGTGCCTGTAAACCCCAACAGCGCTGTTATGGGAAGTTTTCAGAGGAAATAAGAACTGTTGGGGAAGGGGGGGTGTGGGGACACAACAGTGACAAAAGCTTCTTTCCTCCACTTCACTGCTTTGTTTTGTACATCTCAGTTTATACTGTCAAAAACCAACCACATTGTACAACAGTTATTTAATAATTTTTAATTATTTTATGATTTATGATTATT
>NW_010117890.1:0-564 GCF_000699245.1 Pterocles gutturalis
CCCCACCCCAACCGTCCCCGAGACAACCGTCCCTGAGACAACCATTCCCACCCTAACCGTTGACGAGACAAGTGTCCCCACACGAACCGTCCACAAGACACCCGTCCCCACATCAACCATCCCAGGGACAACTCTCCCCGAGACAACCGTCACCACGCCAACCGTCGCTGAGGCAACTGTCCCCACGCCAACCATCGCTGAGACAACCGTCACCGAGACAACTGTCGCAACGTCAAAGGTCGCCGAGAAAACCATCACCACGTCGACTATCGCCGAGACAACCGTCCCCATGCCAACCATCCCCATGTCAACCGCCGCCGAGAGAACCTTCACAGAGAGAACCGTCCCCACGCCAACCGTCCCCACGCCAAGCATCGCCGAGGCAACTGACCACAAGCCAACCGTCGCTGAGACAAAGGTCGCCGAGACAACAGTCACCACGTCAACTATCGCCAAGACAACCCTCCCCATGCCATCACCGAGCCAGCTGTCCTCACTCCAACAGTCGCCAAGTCAACCGTCCCTGAGAAAACCATCCCCGAGACAACTCTCGCCGAGAGAACC
>NW_010117890.1:1092-1731 GCF_000699245.1 Pterocles gutturalis
CCCGCGCAAACTGTCTCCAAGCCAACCGTCCCCACGCCAAGCGTCCCTCAGACAACTGTCCCCACGCCAAACATCGCTGCTACAGATGTCATCAAGACAACTGTCATCTAGACAACCCTCCCCTCACCAACTACCACCATGCCAACAGTCCCCACGCCAACTGTCTTCAAGACAACAGTCCCCACGCCAAATATAAACAACCATGCCCACGAAAACTGTCCCCGAGACAACTGTCCCCAAGACAACTGTCCCCAAGACAACCGTACCCACACCAACCTTTGCCAAGACAAGTATCCTGATGCAACTGTAGCCTAGAGAACCTCCGCTAAGACAACCATCCCTACGCCAACTCTCCCCACGCTCACTGTTGCCGAGATAACCGCCACACGCCAAATGTCCCCATGCCAAATGTCCCCACGCCCCCACCCCCACGCAAACAATAGCCATGCCAACCGTCCCCACACCAACGGTCAGGAAGAGAACCGTACCACCGCCGTCGCCAAGACAACCGTTCCAATGCCAACCGTCCCCGACACAACTGTCGCCGAGACAACAATCCCCACGACAACCGTCACCAAGAGAACTATCCCCACCCCAGGCTTCACTGAGACAACCATCACCGAGACAACCATCACTGAG
>NW_010117890.1:1877-3397 GCF_000699245.1 Pterocles gutturalis
CAGCCGTCGCCACGCCAACGGTCCCCATGCCAACCGTCGCCGAGTCAACAGTCCCGGAGACAACAGTCCCCACACCAACCATCGCCAAGACAACCATTGCCATGACAACCGTCCCCACGCCAAACTTTGTTGATACAACCGTCATCGAGACAACTGTCATCAAGACAACCGTCATCCAGACAACCGTCCCCCCCACCAACCATCGCCATGACAACAGGTCCCACGACAACCATAGCCAAGACAACCATCCCCGAGACAACCATCCCCAAGACAACCGTACCCACACCAACCGTCGCCAAGTCAAGTGTCCTGATGCAACCGTCGCCTAGAGAACCTTCTCAGAGACAACCGTCCCTACGATAACCGTCGCCATGTCAACTGTCCCCCCCGTCACTGAGACAACCATTTCCAATGCAACTGTCCCCAAGACAACAGCGGCCAAGACAACTGTCCTCAAAGCAACCATCCCCATGCCAACCGTCAGCAAGAGAACCGTCCCCATGCCATCGCTGTGACAACCGTCCCCACGTAAACCGTCAGCAAGTGAATTGTCCCCAATCCAACGGTCGCTGAGACAACTGTCCCATTACCAACCGTCCCCACACCAACCATTGCTGAGCCAATCGTCCCCAAGCCAACAGTAGCCAAGGCAACCTTCCCCACGCCAACCATCCCCGAGAAAACTGTCCCCAAGACAACCGTACCCACACCAACCGTACCAATACCAACCGTCGCCAAGACAAGTGTCCTGATGCAAGCATCACTTAGAGAACCTTTGCCGAGATAACCATCCCTATGCCAACCGTCCCCATGCCCACCGTCACCGAGACAACCATCCCTACGCCAACTTCAGCAAGAGAACCGTCCCCACGACGTCGCTGTGACAACAGGCCCCACGTAAACCGTCAGCAAGTGAACTGTCCCCACGCCAACCTTCGCTAAGACAACCGTCCCCATACCAACCGTCCCCACACCAACCGTTGCCGAGCCAACCATCTCCAAGCCAACAGTCCCCGAGGAAACCGTCCCCACGCCAAACGTCCCGGAGACAACCGTCCCCACGCGAACTGTCATCAAGACAAAAATCCCCTCGCCAACCATCCCCTCGCCAACCATCCCCACGCCAACCGTCGCCGAGACAACTGTCCCCGAGACAACCATTCCCACTCTAACCGTTGCTGACACAAGTGTCCCCATGCCAACCGCCATGAAGACAACTGTCCCCACACCAACCATCTCTGAGACAACTCTCCCCGGGGCAACCGTCCCCACGCCGACCATCGTCGAGACAACCATCATTGAGACAACCATCATCAAGACAAGCAACCGCTAGCCAACCGTCGCCACACCAATGGTCCCCACTCCAACGGTCAGCGAGTCGAAAGTCACTGAGAAAACCGTCCCCCCGCCAACTGTCCCCACCCCCACCATCCCCGAAACAATCGTCTCCGAGACAAACATCACCACACCAACAAACCCCTCACCAACCGTCCCCACGCCAACCGTCGCTGAGACAACCA
>NW_010117890.1:3815-4039 GCF_000699245.1 Pterocles gutturalis
TTGAGAAACCCGTTGTCGAGAAAACCGTCATCGAGACAACCGTCGTAGAGACAACTGTCATCAAGACAACCAGCCCATCACCAACCGTCACCACGCCAGCGGTCCCCATGCCAACCATTCCTGAGACACCCGTCCCCACGCCAACCGTCGCTGAGACAACCATTTCCAATGCCAACTGTCCCCAAGACAACAGTGGCCAAGACAACCGTCCTCAAAGCAACCAT
>NW_010117891.1:0-1259 GCF_000699245.1 Pterocles gutturalis
GGGGGAGATGGTCCCCTGTCCCCATCCTGGTGTCCCCACCCTGTCCCCAAAGAGATGATTTGGGGGGGGTGGGGGGGAGATGGTCCCCTGTCCCCATCCTGGTGTCCCCACCCTGTCCCCAAAGAGATGATTTGGGGGGGGTGGGGGGGAGATGGTCCCCTGTCCCCATCCTGCTGTCCCCACCCTGTCCTTGTCCCCATCTTCATGTCCCTGTGTCCTGCTCTGTGCCACCAGCATGCCGGGGACACAGGGGGGGTTGGGGGCTGCTGGTGGGGGGCTTGTGTCCCCCACCCCACGGGCCACCAACACCCTGGTCACCATGTCCCCATCGTCCCCAAAGGATGAAGGCCACCACCCTTGGGGACATGGGGCAGGAGATGGCAGCAGGTCCTGCTGTGGGGGCAGTGGGACTGGGAGGGACTGGGAGGCACTGGGAGAGGCCAGGTTCCAGCTCCAGAGTGGCTGGGAAAGCAATTTTTACTTCCCCCCTGGGGCCAGCAAAAACGTCATCTTCTGTCCCCCCTCCACCCAGGTGGCACTTGTGGTCCCCAAAAGGGGTGGCGGGCATGATGGGGGGGCTAAAGGTGGTCCCCAGAGCATCGCACATGGTGGGTGCCACCCCTTGGGTGCCACACCTGGACCATGATGGGGTGTCACATCCCCCCCCTGTGGGATGTCAAACGTGGGATGTCACATGTGGTCCCCGATGGGGTGTCACACAGTGTCCCCAAAGGAAGGGGGTGTCACATGTGGTCCCCGATGGGGTCTCAAACACAGGATGTCACCAGGGGGTCCCAAGTGGGGTGTCACACATGAGATGTCACATGTGGTCCGTGATGTCACATGTGGGATGTCACATGTGGTCCCCAATGGGGTGTCACACATGGGATGTCACCCACAGTCCCCACAGGGGGGTCATCTCACATCATACCTGGGGGGCAGGGTGTGACACACTTGGGGCACAGACTCCCCACAAGAATGTCCCCACGATGTCCCCGCATGGGGTAGGACACAGAACAGGGACACAAGGTGACAGAAAAAGAGAAGGTCCCACCGAGATTTGAACTCGGATCGCTGGATTCAGAGTCCAGAGTGCTAACCATTACACCATGGGACCGGTCCGCCCGGCCCCCCCCGCCGGGCCCCACACCCCTCCGCGCCGCCTGCGCCCCAAAAAAAGGAACCGGACCCCCGGGGAGGGGGGCGGTGGGGCCCGCAAGGGACAGAACCCCCCGTTAAAGGGCAAAACAATGCATCCG
>NW_010117891.1:1317-2159 GCF_000699245.1 Pterocles gutturalis
CTATCCGGGCTCCTGGTGGAGTTTTCCCGGAGCCGCCCCATGAGCTGCGCGGAGCCGCGTTCCCCGGGGGTGGAAAGGGAAACCGGCTTCGCTCTGCGCCCTAAACTGTACGGTACTTTTAAAATTTTCTCATTATTATTAATAAAATTGATTCTAAATAACCGAACACACATTAAAAGCTTTTTAAACTCTGCGAGGGAAGGAAACCTCCGCCTCGCCCTTAGCCCCACGGCAGACCTTTGCCGAGCTATCGATACGTAGAAATATATAAAAAGATTCGCTTATAGAGTCTGAATTTCCACCTACAGGTTGAGGGAAGGAGCGATACCTTCACCTCCCGGCAGCCGCTGCCTCCCCGTGAAGCGGAAAAACTCCACAACTTGTGGAAGTTGTAAATTAGGGATGGAGTTTGTTCAGTGCTGAGATGCACGGGGGATAACTCCACCAAAGCCATGTGTGCCTCTCCGCAAAACCTACCCCTCGATTTATTCCCTGAAATGTTCCATATGCATTAAGTTTTACAACACACTCATGCGTATTCATTTCCTAGCCCCGCTTCGTGTTATTAATTAGCTAGAGAGTCCTTCTGTGCCTGTGTAGTGCTTTCTGCTGGTCGGACGGTGGTCGACAGGACGAAGTAAAACGAGTCTTCATCGGAGTGAACTTCTCATCTCCTTGCCTATGCTCTCTGGTTTCTTGGTCACAGTCCAAAGCCCCTAATTCCGGCCGGTGTAGGGGTCGTTCCGGCCAGTTTAGGGGTCAGTGACCTTGCAAGCTCTTACCCTGTTCTGATAAGCTCTTCTTTCCCTTATCGTCACAGTTTTGATCCTCTCATCCTGTCT
>NW_010117892.1:0-4199 GCF_000699245.1 Pterocles gutturalis
TCGTCCCCAGGCTGTTCCTGTGGGACGGCTGCGGGTCCCTGGGGAAAGCCAGCCCGGTGCCAAGCTTGGGTCAGCCCCAGGGGGGCCAGAAAATGTGCCTGGGGCTGTAAAGGTGGAAGGCTGAAACCTGAAGAAACCAGAACAAAATTACCTGACCAGAGGCTCTGGGGTGGGCATAATGTAAGGATTTCAGCAAAAGGAGGGCAGATATGTCAGAGCAACTGCAATGACACCCTGGACCCAGACAGCCATCGGGGCTCCCTCCCTGCGAGGGAGGCCAGCCACCAGCTGAAGTTTGGGGGTTGTTTTCCTTCTGCCAAGGAGCTGCAGCAGCCAGCAGGAGCCACCCTGCCACCGGCCACCCCGGGGGCGCGTCCCTGGGAAGGCAGGGGAACAGTCTGGGGACCTCGGTCGGGAGGGCTGCTGCCAGTGCCATCAATTGTGCAAAGGAAACAACTCACCTAAACAGCACCGTCTCCCTGTAGCCCTGCGGACACCCTCCCGGCTTGTGTCCAGGGGAAGAGCCGCACGTTCAGGAGTTTTGAAGGGAAGTGCTTTCTGTCCCTGCCCAGTGCCTGTTTATAATTCCTTCTCTGAAGCTGCTGCGGGTTTCACAAAAGCCGTGCTGCTCTCCCCAAAGCCACTTTACTGAGCTGCCTGCTTTGCTTATGAAAAAATAAATTCCCTTCTCATGAGCTCAGGATCTGCCACCAGTAGAAACCTTTTTTCCCAGGAGGAAGGTAGCGCTATGTAAATACCAGGGATAACTAGAGGAGCGGGGTCTGAGCCTGTCTGCAACACACAAGGGAAAAAAAGTCTTGGCCTCTGGGGGATAATAGCTGGTTACTTTGTCAGGAGAAGGAATTACCCAAGCCAAAATGTAGTGACTGCATTTCTCCAGCAAAAGTTTCTTGTGTCATGAAAATGGCTGGCAGAGCTAAAGCTTTGGGGAACTGAATCCGCTTCACTTTGGCTCCCTGAACCACCATCAGAGGCAGGTAACAAACATCATTATTAAAGAATGAGTAATTTGCTGCAGCTCTGGCACATGGAATTCGTACAGCAGATCCGTGCTTTTGCATGGTACCAAGCCCCTGTCTGCCCTCAGCCCAGCCTGCAGACGTCACCATCGCTTGCGGAGAGGTGACCAAGGGCTCAGCAAAAACTTGCCCATTAAAATCTCCCTCTGCCACCTGCAAACTCGGCAGAGCAAGCCGCAAAGGGGCCAGTCCTGTCCGACCTGGCAGCCCATGGTCGAACAGCCTGGGGGCTGCAGGGAGAAAGTAGAAATCCCCCCCCCCGCCCCAGCATGGGCATGGGCACGGGCACTTCAGGCCCTTGTGGCTCAGCTGCCCCATTCACAGCCCCTCTGCGTGGGGTGGGATGTGCTCACAGCTTCCTGGGAGCATCCTTGGCCTCGATAGGCAGCCCAGAGCTCTGCCCTTCATGCCCACCTTTGCTTCACTGGGTGCTGCCAGTGCCCCCCGATCCCCATTGGACCCCTCCATTCACCAAGGCATCATGCTGCTCCTGAGCTGGGTGCAGGTTTCTCCAAAAACCCTCCCAGACTCCAAGGTGGGAGGGCAGGGCAGAACGGAAGGTGCTGGGGCTCATCCCCGCACTCACAGGAAGCACCGTGAGCTGGATGTCCTTGCTCAGCCCGCACGGAACCGCTGGCGCTGCTCACCCAGGGCAGAGCCACCTCCTGCGACAAGCTGTGACACCGGGCAGGTGCAAGCAGCAGCCTGAGCTCAGTCCTGAGGAGGGCTGGTCTAAACCCAGTGGTGACTTGGGTGGGGAAGAGAAACGGGCCAGGAAAAGAGGGAAAGCACTCAGACGGCAGAGGCAGGAGCAGCCCAGAGTGCCCCTCAGCCAGCCATGACTTGACAGGGCCATGGAAAACAAAATGTGGCATCATTTTGTAGCATCTCTTTCCATACCATATGGAAGTTAATTTAGCATCATCCTCTGCATGCTCCTGTCTCCTCGGGACTGCGGGACGGACACGAGCCACGGGAAGGCTGGGGTCAGCTGCTGTTCAACATATTCCTGAAGACAGAATAAACCTCTCCTATAGCTCCCACCAGTGTGAACTGCACCACCTTAAGCACAGAGGGCACATCTCCATCCAAGGATTCAATTTCTTTGGCAATAAAAAATATTAAAGAAAGGCTCAACATTTGGTTTGGATTACACCTATTGACCCGGGTAATAATTTAACACCCGGAAGTTTGTTTCAGGCTGTGGATGTTGGCCAGAGTGGGAAGAGAGCAATCCACTTATTTTCTGGAAGAGGAGATCAGCTTACTGATGATAAATATAGGCTGTGTTTGGAAAATTGGGGTTTGGAAAAGTAAGCTAGAAAGGTGTCATCTCCACAGCATAAGTTCATTTTTTAAAGAGAGCAGATCATTGGCAAATTAATTAAACATCTAAAGAGTAGAGGAGCCCTGTGAATCCCCAGGAGAATCAGGCCACAGTAAGCAAAGTGGAAATAGCCCTGGGCTGAAGGAAGGCAGATGGTGGATAAAATAAACTGGACGGTGGTAAAGGAGGGTGCTGGCATGCACTAGCCTTCAGAGTGATTATTAATCATTTGAGTACAGATGTGTTTTAAACAGAGACAAATGAGCAGTCCTTAACAGCTGCTTTACATTGCCAGCTTCGATTGATAGGAGGGGGATTTGCAGAGAGATGCGATGATGTGAGGTGCTGCAGCAAAGCTGCTCTATCAGCAAGGCGCAGCTGTGAAGGGGAGGACATCCCTCTGTCCACCCAACGCCTGCTGCCAACCGCATGCTACGTCCCTGTCCCTGTCGTGGTTTCAGCTGATGCAGGTCTCTCACCTGGAAGAAAGCTGGGTCCTATTTGCCAGATCACATCCAAGCTGGGTGACAGGCCGTGACAGGGGGAGCATCCCTGGGGTGCAGACCCTGCGCATGGCCGTGGGGCATGCTGGGCTGGGGGGTTAAGGGGCGCAGGGCTGGTCCCGGAGGAGAGCACGAGGCACAGGCCTGCTCCAGCGCAGGGTATCGCTGCTCCCCATGCGTGATGCTCACCTTGTGTCCCAGGACCAGGCAGCCCAGAGTGACCTACAGGCAGGGTGCAGTGGGGAGGATGGGGTGCAGGGTCCCAGGGCTACAATAGCTATGATGGGACAATGGCCTGTGGGGCTTCATGGGAAGGAGAAGAGCCTCCTCAAAGTGGAGATGATGGGACCAGAGCAAAGGGTATGGGTGAAACAGGAGAAGCTGGGTGAGGTGCTTGGAGCCATCTAGGATACCCACTGTGTTCAGTTCAATACTGGATATAAATAGTAATGGAGAAAACATGATGTGAAATTGAGGACTGTAACCATTAGCACAGGAAAATCAGCCATGAACAAAATCACAGTCGGCAAGCCCAAGCTTCTGTGCATCTTCCAGGAGCAGCGAGAATGTCCTGGTAATAAACATATCTTGGGGGACCTCTATGAGATGCTCCTGATAGCATAGGCTTGCTGTCCACATGGACACCCTGGGCAGGGAGCCTGGTCTCGCCGAGGGACAGGGTTGCCTCTGTGCTGGAAGCATTCGTTCTTCCCAGAGCCAGTGAGTTTTGCTCCAAGTAGCTCTACGGGTATGGACGTTTCGAAGCAGAGGATAGGGTGCCAACACCTCTCTATCCAGATAGTTTTGTATGCAGCAGCCTCAGGGTATTTCCTTAGGGTGGTCTTGAGCTGAAGAAAAGGATGTTGAACCTCCCAGACTGAGCTCACATTTTCCCAGGACAGTCAGTTAGATACTGAAGCACAGGGGAATTCACTCTCCCCTGCCCCTGGCCTGGCATGTTGTGGCTGAGATGGGCAGTCAGAGCCCGACAGCCTACCAAGCCCATCTTGCTGGCTGATGCCTCAAAGGGCTGGAGACGCTTAGGGACAGCCACGGCAGCCTCACCGTGTGGGAGTCATCGCCCTGACCTCTACTTCCTCCCAGCAACCCCGATGGGTCCCCAAATAGGAATGTGAAGAAGCCTCCAGTGAGAGCTATCAATCAATTTTGTTTGCCATCATGTGCCCCTTTAAAGCCTCTCACTAGGGCTTGTTGTTGAGGGTGGTGCAGGGCTGGAGGTTGTTTGAGTGCAAATCCAGCAGGAGCATCCCAGGGCTGAGAAGCCAGCCCCAGTGTGGCTGCTGGCACCTACAGAGCTTGCCCATCCCT
>NW_010117893.1:0-7731 GCF_000699245.1 Pterocles gutturalis
GATTCTCCGAAGCTCTCCTTTTGTTGTTATGGGAGGATATGGATAAGGATATGGACCTTGTTTCTTTTGGAGACAGTCCAAATGAAAAAATGGAGTGCTGGAGTACTTTAAAAGTGCAATTCACTGCAGCATTAACTTTCTATATAAATACTTTGAAATATTTACATAACACATGGGATATTCTTTCAGCTGTACTACCTATATTATGTCTGAGAGTAGGTGATGTTTTTAAAACACTGAATTATTACCTCAGTATGGCTTTACAGCTGCTCTGTCAGGAATGTTAAGTAAAGTATTACAGACTCAAAAGATAACTCAGGAAGTCTCATTATGCCTCAATATCTGTTTCATTATAGTATTTTCAAAACAGTTAAAATTAGCATTGAGTCGTTGTGTCCTGGTTTCATCTGGGACAGAGTTAATTTTCTTCATAGTAGCTAGTGTGAGGCTGTTTTGGATTTGTGCTGAGAAGGAGGCTGATAACATACTGACACTCTGAGTTGTTGCCAAGCAATGTTTACATGAAGACAAGGACTTTCCAACTTCCCATGCTTTGTTAGTGTGCAGGTGCAGGAGAAGCTGGGAGGGAGCACAGCCTCAATTACTACCCTAGGATTCGACCTTAGGCTTAGGAATGAGGCCCAAATTGACCAATGATCTATTCCATATCATGCATGTCATGCCCAGTGTATAGATCAGGATTTGTCCAGGAGCTATATCTCTCTTTTACTCTCCCGGGCTCTTCTCTCTTTTCCAGAATTGCGGTTTCAGGACTCTCTCTAGTCCATGATTGTTGGCCAGGAACAGGCTGGCCTTTGGTCATTGGGTGATGGGCAGTTGCACTATGTATCACTCATTTGTATTTTTGTATATTTGTATATTTTTATACTATTACTATTATTATTATAGTTATTATTTTCAATTTTATTGTATTCCAGTTATGAAATTGTTTTTATCTCAACCCACTAGTCTCCTTTCCCTTTACCCCTTTAATTCTCTCCCCTATCCTTGGGGGACGGGGCAGGGAGAGTGAGTGGCTGGGTAGTATTTGTAACCAAATGGGTTAAACCACAACACATTAACATTAGATATGTCCATTGACATTGGATATATGATTAGGCTTGTGGTAGTTGAAAAAAGACTGTTTGAGTTTCAGGTGTATTGGGAGGGGGATTGTGTTTGGTTGTTTAGGGTTCTTTTTTTGTCTTGGTTAATGAGGTGAGAAAGCTTTTATAGTCTTTCCCCTCTTTCAGCATACTGTATGTATGTACAATGGAAAAGGAATTAACAAGGAGGGTAGCCTCACAGATATATTAGTGGACAGAAGGCATAGTGAAGAGATAGAAAGAGGAATGAATCTATAATGACTCTTCCACAGGTAATATCTTCCACTGGAGTCTAATCACCCCTTTAATGTTAAAAGTGTTCTTGTGGAATATGGCGAATCATATCCAATGAACAGTGATGAGATTCACCTCATTAATGACCTTAGCAGGTGAAACTGATTTTTAAGCAGAATTGTTATCTTGAGAGATTGATTAAATTGATTCAAATTGCAACTGGTTACATACTAATTTGGTACATATTTTCTTGTAAGTAGTGTGAATTGAATTAGTTTTCACAGCTGTAATCGCAACATCAACTAATTTTGATTCTTCTTTGCTCATTTCTAGATACTTTTCTAAAGAAGTGATACGTCAAGAGGCTTCTTTATGCTTTACTATATAAAAAGGAATCCAGAAGAGGTTGGGATTTATTTAACAGTAATTTTGGGAGGGTTCCCTCCCACCCCTTTTCTGTTTTTGAAAGGTCATAAAAGTTTCATTTTCCTTGGTCCAGCCACTACAGGATTGCTTAGGAAGTTGAAGTATGAATGGATGCTCAAATGTCTCAAAGTCTACAAAAAGAAACAAGTTGGTAAGTGTCTTAACTTTCTCAAAAATAACCCACTCAGACTTTTTAAATCATATTAAAATTCAGAACATTATTTTCTGAATACTAGGATTTTGAAAAAAAGGCTTACAGTACATCCATATTCATCAGACCTCTCATGACTGGTTTTGTTCTGAGGTTTTTCCTGGCACAAAAAAGCAGTATGTAATAGGCTTTGTAGTCTTCCCTGTAGTCTTTGGGAGGCTAGGTGTGTTCAACAAACTTCCCAGCACCGGACTGGCATTCAAAAGGTGTAATATTTTAATTTTATTAGTTCACTACTGAAAAAAAAATTCTCTGGAGAAGAAAAAGAGCACACAACCAATCCTCATTTATAATAAATATAAAATCTCCACCATTTAAATTCTGTCCTTATACTATAAGGACCAGAAAGACATTAAATAACACTTTTTTTCTCTAAAACCATTCAGCCACATTTCAGTAATACTAATTATTTGAGTGGGTTGAGTCCATATTATTATTATTTCTTTGGTGAAAGAGAGAAAGTCCATGGTTTTGGACCGATTTTCAATTGAGAAAGAACTAAAGTTATAAAACATGCTGAATTTGTCAATAACTTATCTACAAAATATAAACAAATCATGTTCTACCTTCAACAGATAACTGAAAGTTTACCTAGGAAATTTCATCTGCAGAAATTCCCTATAACATACCACTGATTCTGGTCCTGTTGCCAAGAAACAGCTCTCTTCTGTCTCCCTCTGTGCTAATCTCTACTTTTAGCACTGTTCTCCTATTCTCATTAGTCATGCAATGCCTTTCTTAAATGTTAAAGCTACTGCTGAACATTTTGCCAATTCGTATATCTGACAATCTTGAAAATGTGTGTGCTATCTGTGGAACAGCCTGTGCATTGTCTGCCAGGTTACAGAAAGTTGAAACTCAAGTGCACTAATGCATATACGGTTTTATACATGTATCTATATTTTAGATAATTGTTTAAGAAATGAAAATTATTTTAAAAGTGAACAAATTTCCAAAAAGAAATGCTAAAAGCATTATAGCAACAGAACTAATTCCAGGACAGGTGGAATATTGCCTTTAAGAGTACTTAATTCTGCACAAAATGTGTATAACTAGTGAAACAAGCCATTGTTAATTCCACATCTGAAAATAATGTAGTCTCTTTTACATTAGACAAGAGGATAACAAGCAATATAACCCAAATAATGTAGTAGACATTTCAGAAACTAATAAGTGTATTTGTTAGAAAATGTCAGTAAAGAAAATATGTCTCACAAAAAAATCTGCCAAATTAAAAATCCAAAACAGAAAATACATCAAATGTCTAGTCAATTGACAATCTTGGGTTTCATTAACTACATTGTACTTACGCACAACTCTTCATTCAATAACATGGTGGAGCAAAACGTTCTAGATTTTAAGAGTACATTGTATGAAAGTATAGACAGAAATGTAAAAACCTCAAATCACGCTTAAATTTTCATTACAAACTGTAGACAATCCACTATCTTCAGATTCCTATTTTGAATCTTAAGATATCAATACATTGTTTAATTTGAACAGAGCTGTGTTTTTAATACAAGTTTAAGTCTTCTCAGTCAATAATATTTCATAATTTTGTGCACTTATTCAGCTCCTTAGATCAGTATTGAAATGTAAACACATTTACAAAATTAAAATCAGTGCTGCCAATATCAGTTCTATGTAAGCCTCATGGTATTCTGTGGGTTTTTTTTCAAGTCCTGGTGATTCTCAGCTCTGACTTTTAAAAGAATACATGAGTTCAGAGAAAAGCTTGCTAATGCAAATTCCAGTGTCTCAGAAAGGAAGAAAATAAATTATGGTTTATAATCCAAATCTTTGAAGCTGTGGAGGATGATAGCAAGCAAAATACCCATGGTCTAGAGAAGTCTTAAGATTCTGCTTCTGATAATTTTCTAGAAAAGAATGCAATTCTGATTTTCCTTACTCTCCTCCATGTCTTTTCAAAGAAAAACAATGTACCCGTTGTGAGTATCTACCATGATAAGTTTTCAAAAACAGCAGTTTGCAAGACACAGTGTAAAGAGGCATTGTCTCCTTTTGTTTTGTTCAGCTTTGTAATCAGTGAGCATTGTAAATTCCAGCATATTTTATCCATGAGCCACAGTATGTACTTTCATTAGAATGAAAGCAGATATAGAAAGTGGGTTTTGTTTGCTCATTTCATAGCTGTTTCCAAAAGAGAAGACTAAGTAAATCCTTAAATACAGCAAGACTTGCAATGAAATCTGAGTTGAAACTTAAAGGTGAAAAAGAACAATTAACAGTTATTCAGCTATTAATGAAGTAACTGAAAGTATTGCATTAGTTGCCAGGTGAGTGTATTGATAGTGCCTGCATTTATCACAGATCATTGTTCTGGCTACCAAGTCAGCAGCAGTAGCCATTATACCTTGTTAGCTGCCTGCCAAATCTCTCTGCTGTAGCACAACTTAACATCCTGGGAATATTAATTATTCATACACATATTTGTCAAAGAACAGCTTTTCAGTATTTCTTTTGATCATCCAAATAAAGTGGATTCATCACATCCCTAATGCAAAACAACCTTAGGAACAGGAAAATGGTGATCACTGCTCTGCTGGTGAAGTCTGCTAGCAGAACACAGATAACAGGAAATGCCACTCAGCAGCTCCAGTTCACTGCGTAGAGTAATTTGAACCACAGAATAATTCAGGTTGAAATGAACCTCAGAAGATATGTAGTCCAGCTTCCTGTTCAAAACAAGAGGCTGGACCAGGTTGCTCAGGTCTTTATCCAGTGGTTTTTGGAAACCTCTAAGGATGGACGACACTTCATGGCCTCTGGGCAGCCTTTTCTGCTGCTTGGCTGTCCTCAGGGTGAGAAAGTGTTCCCTGTATGCTGAATGAAACTCATGTTTCAATTTACATTTGTTGGCTCAAATGTGTTGTGCACAGCTGAAAGAGCCTGGTTTCATCTTCTTGCTTGCTTCTTCTCAGGTAGGGGCAGGCTGTGCTAAGTCACCCCGAGGCAGTCTCTTTCCAGGCTAAACAAGACCTGTTCTCTCAGCTTCTCCTCACAGGGCAAGTCCTCCAGTCCTGAGCATTTTGGCCCTCCACTGGTCTTGCTGTAGCTGATCAGCATCTTTCCTATACCAGAGGGCCTCAAAACTGAGCAGAGCATCCAGATGGGATCTCATGAGTGCTGAGTAGAGGGGGGTAGTCACCCCCTTCAATGTCCTGGATGTATCCCTGTGAATACCTTCCAGAGTGCTGCTGACCATCTCTGCAGCTAGGGCTTGCTTGTGCTCAGCTTGTGTCTGCCAAGGCCTTCAGGAATTTCCCACAGAGATGCCTTCAATCAGCCAGGCCCCAGCCTGTGTCCGTGCTCTGGTGTTCCCTTAGTGGGCAGCATTTGATATCTGGCATTGTTGCATTTCATAAGGCTTATGTCTGCCCATCCCTCCAGCCTGACAAGGTCCCTCTGGATGACAGCTCTGATTTCCTGCAGGTTCTCACTCCTCTAAAGTACTATCATCTACCAATTTGGAGTGAGTATCCTCCATTACCTCCTCCAGATCACTGATAAAGAGGTTAAATAGGTCAGGTCCCAGTTTAGATCCCTGCAGCACTCCACTTCTCACAGACCTCCACCACTTGTCACAGGTCTCCATGTAGATTATGATCCATTAACCACAGCCCATGAGACCAGCCATGGAGCCAGTGCTGAGCCAGTTAGTTGTCTGCCCTTTCAGAGACAGTAGGAGTCAGTGTCAAAAGCCTTTCTGAAACTGAGGTAGATAACATTCATTGTTATCTACTAGATAATCTGATACATACTCTAGATAAACTCAGTCTCCCTTTCCCACGAAAGCTTGGACCAGACGATCTTTCAAGGTCCCTTCCAACCTGGGCTGTTCTATGATGATTGTGTGATGACTCTGTTATGTCATCCTTCATCCACAAATTCAGTTGTTTTGTTGCAGAAGGCAATCAGGTTGGTTAGTCATGATCCACCCTTGTTGAACTCTGATAAAAAGAAAGTACTGTGTACCTCAACATTGTCTGCCTTTTGTTGCTTGCTAAATCAACCTTCCCGGGTTTCCTTGTTCAGTCTTTTCCTGTTAATGTAGGAGATGCTTAACTTCTTGGCCTTGATTTCACTTGCAAGTGTCAGCTCTTCGGGAGCTTTGGCTTTATTGATGCTATTCCTGTATACTCTGACAAGGTTTCTAAATTCCTCCTTTGTAGCCTGTCTCTGTTTCTACTTCCTGCAGTCTTTTGGCACCGGAGTGTCTTCATGAGCCTGGCCTGCTTAGCAAGGCTACTCTTCTGATACATCTGCTCACCTTTTTGACTGTCAAAATGGACCATTTTTATGCATGAAGGAAGCTGTCCTTGATGATCTGCCAGCTTCCCTTAACTTCTTTACCCTTCAGAGCTGCCTCCAATGCAGCTCTATCCATTCTTTGGACAAGCTTCAGTCTGCTTGTCTGATGTCCAGGATATATACGCTGCTAGTCTCTCAGTATCTTCAGCTTCATGGTCACTACAGAAAAAAGCTCTAATTTATTGCCCCATCCAACCAGCTTTTCCCTTGCCAATGAACAGCAGACTCAGCTGTACATTACCTCTGTTTGGCGCATTACTACCTGCATCAAGAAGTCATCCCCAGCACCCTCCAGAAATCTCCACTGTTTTGCCCTTCTAGCACGTCAGGGAGATTCAAGCTCTCCAAGAACATCAATCTGCCATCCCAAGACTTCCTCAAGTCATTTAGAAAGGTCTTTGCCCACTTTTTCACTCTGATTTGGTGGTCTGAAACACAGTCCCATCATGTTTGTCCGGATGTGTAGAGATAGGATCAGGAAAGATGGTGCTGAACTTGGCGAGGGACGTGAAAAATAATAAGAAGGGGTTCTACAGGTACATGGGCAGGAGGAGACAGGCCAAGGAGAGTGTTCCCCCTCTGATAAATGAGAAAGGAGGACTGGCATCCTCAGACACAGAAAAAGTTGAGGTACTCAACAAGTGTTTTGCCTCAGTCTTCACTGGTGGTCAGGCTTCCCATGTCTGTCAGGACCCTGAAACTCTACATGACGGTAAGAGGAGCAGAATCCCTCCCACTGTAACAGCAGAACAAGTCCGAGACTGCCTTACAACACATACCAGCTTATGGGGCCAGACGATATGCATCCCAGGGTTCTGAAAGATGGCTGATGTGGTTGCTGAGCCGCTCTCCATCATATTTGAAAAATCATGGCTGTCGGGTGAAGACCCCGGTGACTGGAAAAAGGGAAACATTACTCCTCTTTTTAAGAAAGGGAGAAAAGAAGACCACTACAGGCCAGTGGGCCTCACCTCTGTGCCTGAGAAGATCATGGAGCAGATCCTCCTCGAAGCCGTGTTAAGACATGCACGAGCCCAAGAGGTGATCCAAGACAGCCAACATGGCTTCACCAAAGGCAGATCTTGCCTGACCAATCTGGTGGCCTTCTATGATGGAGTGACGGCAACAGTGGACAAAGGAAGGGCAACAGACGTAGTCTACCTGGACTTGTGTAAAACCTTTGACATGGTCCCTCACCACATCCTTCTCTCTTAATTGGAAAAGTATGGATTTGAACAATGGACTGTTCAATGGATTAAGAATTGGTTGGCTGGTCACAGCCAAAGGGTTGTGGTCAATGGCTCTATGCCTGGGTGGAGGCCGGTCACAAGTGGTGGCCCTCAAGGTCTTGGGACCAGTGCTCTTCAACATCTTTATCAATGACATAGATGAGGGAATCGAGTGCACCCTCAGCAAATTTGC
>NW_010117893.1:7746-7985 GCF_000699245.1 Pterocles gutturalis
AGTCGATACAGCAGGGGAAGGGATGCCATGCAGAGGCACCTGGACAGGCTGGAGAAGTGGGCCCATGAGAAATCTAATGAGGTTCAACAGGGCCAAGTGCAAGGTGTTGCACTGGGACCAGGGCAATCCCAGGTACTCATATAGACTGGGAGGAGAACTCCTTGAGAACAGCCCTGCGGAGAAGGACTTGGGGGTCCCAGTGGACGAGAAGCTGGACATGAGCCAGCAGTGTGTGCTTG
>NW_010117894.1:0-315 GCF_000699245.1 Pterocles gutturalis
AGGCGGCTCTCCGGGGACAGGCTGCGAGGCGGGAGAGGGCAGAGAGTCAGGAAAGAGAATTTTGGAAAATAGAAGGGGAAAAACACAAAGCAGCGATCTGCACCCCGGTGCCACCACGCACCCACGGGGACCCACGCTGGCAAAACCGGAGCCAGAAAAGGAGCCAGATCAGCCCCCGACACGCGGGAATGGCGACCGGCTCCGCTCCCTTTAGCAGGATTTTGAGCTCAAACTCTCTCCCAGTTGTTACTGGCAAAGCCTCTCCCCCTGCCTCCCCACGGTACTGGGGGGGCTGGGTCAGCCGCTGCCCCGGCG
>NW_010117894.1:554-1997 GCF_000699245.1 Pterocles gutturalis
AAATACCTTTCAGGGTGCCGAGTCCATCCAGGAACTTCTTGTACTTCTCCAAGTTCATTTTCCAGCCCCACTCCTCAGCTGGGTGGCATCGAGGGTCCCCACAAAGCCCCAGCCACTGTCACCGGCTCAGCAGCCGCGGTGGCTTCGCCGCCGTCGCCCTTTGACCAGCCCGCCGTGAGCCCGGCTGCGCCACGGCCCCGGCGTTTCCTTATTTGATGAAGCGCATTAAAACCTCCCATGGCTGAAGCCACCCCCCTTTTTTGCAAATGAGCCCCACACCACCGAGGCTCCGGCATCCCTTATCCCCCCCCTCCCCTCCACGCGGAGGTTTCAGGGATTGGATGTCTCGGGGATATTTCCAACAAGGAATATGTTCGAGGGAATTGGGAGGGGAAGGAAAAAAAAACCCAACAGGCAGAAGACAGGGAAAACACACAGCGCAGGGTCCCCGTCCTCGTGGGAAAAGCCACCCTGGTGACTCGGTCACCAGCCTGGTGGAATCCACTGGAAAATTCCCAAAATGTGCTGGAAAAAAGGGCCAGGTGAGACCCAGAGCCAGGACCCTCCTGCTTTTGCCCCCCGGCTCCCCTCACACCGGCAGCGAGGTGCTTACAAAGCCAAAAAGGGGATTTACTCGTTTTAAACGAATTTTTGGCAGCAGGAACCAGCCCAGCGTGATCCAAAGGGATCCAAGCGGCCACCCCACTCATCACTGGACCAGCATCCACGGGGCACGTCCCAGGACTTCTGTTAAATCAAATAATAAATAATAATATCCTCAGCAACGGTGCTGAAACATGCCTGGCATGGTGGCGGATCACGTCGTCCCTGCCTCTCCGGAAAGATCCCAGCAGGTTGAGCAAGACCCACCGCACGGAGCAGGATCGGCATGGCCGGCACCTCCCGGCAGAGCCGTCCCGGCACGCTCCCACGGTGCCTGAGCTTCGCTGGAGGGAGAGAAACCAGAGCGAGGACAAGCTGCACGAGCCAAATCCCCCCCCACAAACCGGGGGCAGCAGCTCCCTGCGTCTCAGTGGGGCGAGAAAATCCCCCTTATCCGCAGGTACCGGCTCATGAATCCCCGGCTCCGTCCCATGGCAATGCCCCACCCTACCCACAAAAACCTCCACAAAACCAGTTTGCACATCCAAGCGACCCCGGAGGGGGGCACGAGCCCCGTTCCCGCAAACTCCGCAGACAGACAGACCCCTCTCCGCGGACAGACGCACACTGGGGTATCGCTTTCCTTCACCCGTGGAGCAAACCCCGTGGCCAGCTGTCACTTGTGTCCCCAACAGCTGATGGGAACCGGGGTCCAAAATCACCCCCCAAGGGGGGAACCGGGGCAGGTGGCGAGGTGCCCCCTCCCCAGGCTCCAATTCCACCAGGACCCTCGGCACCACTCGCACCAATTTCCAGGCTCAGGTGGGATGGAGGTGACAC
>NW_010117894.1:2028-2552 GCF_000699245.1 Pterocles gutturalis
GGAGGTACCCCCGGGGGGACCCGCGGCCACCAGAGGGAGCCGCGGGGGTCCGCAGCAGCCGGGATGGGCTCCGTTCATCCCGGTGAGAGGGAGCAGATCCGATTGCCGGCAAACAGCAACATGGAACAGCCCAGTTCCCGCAGACATCCCCCCTGCGCCCGCCAGCAGAGCCGGGAGCAGAATAAAGTTGTTATGAGAAGCCAAGTTGTCACCACTAAAAATAGCACAATGGAATTTTCCTCTAAAGACAAAAAAAAAAAAAAAAAAAAACAACGTGCTAACAGTGCTTGAATTGGTGTTCCTTTAAAAAATGTATTTTCTAAGAGCTAGATCAATGGTGCTAAAAGAACTGTTATTCAATATTTTTATCTTCATCATTTTCGTTCATGGTTTATCTCTGTCTATGGAAAAAGTGTCCTGGTAGCGCAGATGAGAAATTATGGGAACATCTCGGTTCCTGCAGTCCTGCCCTTTGACCACCTCAATAAAGAGTAAATCTTTGGAGAACCAAGCTAAAGTCCAAT
>NW_010117894.1:2828-3112 GCF_000699245.1 Pterocles gutturalis
CAAGGGGGAGAGACCAGGCCCCCCCGGGATGGCCACTGGCTGCGGCAAGCAGGCAGCTGCTCCGAAGCCCCAACGGCATCCCCCAGCACCCACCACGGCTCTGTATCTCCAGGGTGATAAAGGGAACCCCCCATTTACGGGGGGCTCGGTGCCTCCCTCCCACCCCGCTCCCTAAAGCCGTTCCAGGGTGTGGGAACACGCCCCAACACCCACCAGCCCCCCCAGACCCCCCAGCAATGGGGAGAAGGGCGCTTTCCTTCTCCCATCCCGACGGGACACGGGTC
>NW_010117895.1:0-31519 GCF_000699245.1 Pterocles gutturalis
GAGAACAAAAGCGGCACTGAGTGCGGTGCTGGGCTGCCCGGGGTCGGAGTGGTCTCCTGTCTGCCCCGTCCCCTCTCCCACACTCGCCACCGCGGGGATCTCCAGTCGCGACCTTCTGCCATCCCGGCTCTCGGGCCGGCCGTGGGTCCCGGTCCCACCTCCTCCCGGTCTCTCACTTTTCGGTGGCACAGGGCTGGCTTCTGTCTGGGGGTAGGTCTGCGCCGGAGGTTTTTGCCCACGTGTTGCTTTCTTCTGGCTGGAATCGCTTTCTGCCGATGTACTAGATGCTTGACTGGGGCAGGGATGCTTGGGAATGTGTTCCTCCGCTGGTTCTGGTACTCGTGTTTGGACTCCCCCAATACTTTGTTTTCTGCTTAGTTCTCTAGTTCATCGTCAGGGTTTCACCCTTTCTAAGTACCTGAACACTTCCTGAAAGGTGTGCATGTGTGGTGCATATGTACCCACATAAACTGAGCTGGAAGAGATGTAAGAAGCCTTTTGTTTTCAGATCTGTTTCCTGAGCCCTTACTGTCCTGGTTATTGTAGTTGGATTAGTAGAGGTAACAGTACAAATAAAAGCAGTGAGCAGGTTTATTTATTTATGCAGACACGATGGTTAGTAGTTATCTTTCATTTGATCTGTAATCTTTATTGGCACCTAGAAATCCTGAAGTTCCTTAGAACAACATAATCATAAAGCCCATCTGCATAGAGCTAGGTGGGGAAAAATTGAATGTTCAGGGAGCAAAAGACAGGAAATTTTTGTTGAGATAGAGCTTTTTTTTGTGATAGGGTAAAAACATATTTTGATTTAGTGTTTCTGAGGTTGAAGTTACTAAGCTATGAGGTTTTTTTTTTACATTAATTGTTGTGTTTCTTCTGGAATATTTTCCTTCCCTTAAACAATGGAGTGTAAGAGTTGCAGTATTTCAACTGCTGAGATAATCTTCTGATAATAAGATAATAAGCTATTAATTCCCTTTTGTTATCATAGAGTCAGTACATTTTAAAATCTACTGTAAACCAGCACACAGTGGCAAAAACAGTTTTCAATGGATCATATGTAATATTGCAGTATTTGTGGTGAATTAAATTGCCCAGATTGCACTGTGGAGTCTTCCTTCTGTTTTATTCAATTTCTTGTATAGCAGAAAATCATGACTTTAAGTCACCTAAATAGTTTGTCAGAGAACTCCTTGCAACAGGTCTGAGTAGGTGAGAAAGTGTTATCTATATTCAGGGAATTAGATGATGGATTGAAATCTGTGGTAGAAAGTGCCTTTCATACTTTGAAGCTCTGTCTCTGCGTGTGGGATGTTTGTGATGCTCTCTGCTTTTATTATCCATGATTTTTTTTATTCATTTACTTGCCGTTTGCCCTTGGGGAACATGACTCTGCAGCCCAGACTTGGGGGTTGGTTGCTAGGTGTGATGTGGAGCTTGCTAATAAGGATATATTTTGGGACTTTTGCAAGTGAAAGATGCATGGCTTGCGTCTCCTGCTTCTGAGTTTTGTTATGCAGTCATTTAAACCATTGTTTTAAAGTGTTTATTTTGGAGTTTTATTTGTGTGCATCCTTTTCATGATGTGGCAACTGCTGGGAAAGATGCCAGGTTATATAGCCTGGGAGGGGACTTGTCATACTGTTATGGCACATGACTTGTAGATGACCGCAGCCACTCCCATTGATTGAGCAGAGCGTAAGCTCAGATGGCGAGCATTCCATTCACTTCTGCGCTGTGCTCATCCTCCCAAAAGTACAGGAATGAGCAAAATATAGATGCTGAAGAAATATAAGGACCCTGAAATCACAGTGGGAAAGGTGAGCATTGTGCTGCCAAGAGTGATCCCTGTATGAATTATCTAGTACGTTTTCTGCTGTTCAAAAGTGTTAAAAAGATTGGTGGCGATGTGTGCCTTGTAAATGGGAGCATTTTGTTTGTCTAATTTACAAGTACAGTTGAAACTTTTGACAAAAATATTCTATGTTTTCTTGGCTCTGTAAATCAATGTTTGGTTTGACCTCACATGGCCTTCAGGGTGGTATCTTAGTTACATATTTGATAGGAATGACTTGTAGTGTTAGTCAAACTACCTGTTTTTCATCACTTCCTCTGAAGATATATACTTTATTATTTTAGTATAATTTACCTCTTGGAGATACTTGCTAAGTTCTCAAACTAATCCTGAGCCACGGTCTTAGCAAGCTGAATTAGGTGTACAATATTAATCAAAAGCAAGTACTAGTATACTGACTATCCATAATAACACCTAGCTCTTTGGTAAGTGATCTTTTTATCTCTGTGTTCAGGCTGTGAATGGCTGCAAGGAAAAGTTTTAGTACATTAAGACTATCTGTAGAGCTCACAGAAAAAAATTGAAAATAATAAAGGAATAGGCTTTGGTATTATTAGCTGATAATGTGTTTCTGTTGCTCGATTACTTTTCATTTGGGGCATAGTCATTCTGGCATTCATCAAGGCAGGCAAGAGAGATGAATTATTTTCAGTGCATTTGGTTTGCATGTTTATGAGAATAGCTGGATAAACTGTCAGTTTGCTGGCTACAACTCACTTTGCTTATCTCTTCTGGCTGTACTAGGAATATTGGAAATACTAGAGGTTGGTGGTAAGCTTGCAAGGGTGTGTCCAGATGTTTGTTCTGCTAGTAGTTGGGGCAGAGCAAGCAGGGTCCTATATCCTGAAGCTGCGTAAGTTTTAAGGTGGAAAATAAATGGGAACAGCGTTTTGTTGTTGGAGTGCAGTGCAGGTTGGTTTGTGTGTGTAGAGAGGATGGGAAGGTGATGGTGACTGACCAGGAACAGAGTGCAGATAAGCTAGAATGACCTAACAGAATAGTCTTCATTTTTCACCGGGTCTCACCTTAAAAATTTGAGCTTGGCAGTGGTTTTAATGTTTTCTGTTTGCCTTAAGGTGACCAAGTACTTCAGTTTATTCTTGCATGGTGAAGCATAGAGGCATTTTCAGTGACAGGTTCCCTATACTTCCTCCTGTTTAATGGCCTGCTCCCATGTGACTTCCACAAGTAGCTGCACAGGGCAGGGGCTACAGGACTACTTGTCAGGTTAAAGAAAGTAGACTCATGACCAGGCTCAGTTTTGAGTAGAGTTTGCAAGACAAAAGGTCTCTAAAATAATCGTGCAATCACAAATACCGCTGTTTTCAGATCCTGTCTATTTCATTACGTTGATGGAAATTGGCTAAGACATGGATAATTTCTTAAGATTCTAGCTCTATTTCAAAGCATGTGTTGCTTGCCTTTCATTATTTATGTGAAGAAAATAGTGCAATTTTAGAAGTGGTGTATTTTAGAGCATGCCGGTGGAACAAGATTTGACACTAGCTCGTGGTTAGTTTTGATCTGCTGCATTACTGTTTCCAAAAGAGAAGCTGTCGCTCTTATCTGATAATCTGTCGCATTATTTCTTTGCATGCTGAGCAATGTAAAGTGTTTTCTTCCTTTTCTTAACTAATGAATGTTGGTGGTCTGCAACTGTAGTCCAGTTTAGTATTTTTTTCACAGTGTTTTGGTTAGGTAAGGAAACACATCTCTTGTGTTTCAATGCCTCATTATAAGTACACACTGGAACTAGCATGGCCTGAGTGGTCAAGTTACTATTATTCAGTGTACTTGTCAAACTAAATTTTTCTAATAAAAGAGTGGACTAATATTTCAGTGCTAATAATTTATTCAATGTAAAAATGGTGGTTTGGACACTGAAACATTCTAACTTGAAAAGTGGGAGGTGTTGCTTTCCTTTGCAGAACTGAGGGGAACAGTGTTTACTGCATCTCCTAATTCAAGAAGCTTTACAATGATATGTCAAAGTGATGGAAGTGGAGCTGCTTATTATTCTGCTATAGGATGGACTGAACTGTATCTTACTCTAGAAAGTCAGCATTTCCAATATTGGTTATTTTAGTTGAGGATGTCTGTTAGTGAAGAATGAGACTTTAGTGGACCATAATATTTTGAAATAGATTTAGCTAGTGTAAAAGGTGCTCATGATTCCTTCCTAGTAAACACATTGTTTCTCTCCTCATAGGAAAGCTTTCCCAGTTTTGCTCCTGCAATTTAACTAGGCAATTTTCCTGAATAATCTTCCTTAGGAAAGTTACAAAATCTCTTCTGGATCCATTGTGTTATAAGAGTCCAGTAAAGAGGAAGAAACTAAAAGATGCAGTCCCTATTATCACTGGCATTTTTTTGTTGTTTACTTCTTTTTTAAGAGAGCTTTATACCAGAGGCTAAGTTATTTTGGGCCATAGCAAGGTAAGAATCTTTTGGCAGGGGAAGTATGGAGTGAAGGGCAGCAGTGGTGTGAGGTGTGCCCTTCCTCGTGGAAGGGGCTGCCCTGCAAGCCTGCACGGACCCACAAGTTAGTTTAAGTTCTGATGCATCATGTGCATGGTGACACACATGGTGCGAGCGAGACCCAGTTCTGTCTCTTCCACCCTTGGTGTGCAGCAGTGTAGTTGCAAAGTGGAAACTGCGTTGAAAGCGTCCTTCAGTTTGCTTGTAATCTTTTTGGGAAAACATACCTGTAGATAAACCTCAATATAGTATGCAGAATTTTATTTACAAAGGGGAAACTTCTATTTGATTAAAAAAAAATCTCATGGTTTGTTTGTGCCCTATACACTACCTTAAAATGCAAAAATGCCAATAAAATTCTGCTTCTGTGCCTTTAGATTCGTTGTATGAAAACTGAACTAAATTGACTGCATCAGATCCTCAACTTGTGACAGACAGGCTGATGCAGCATCGAGATGTAGACAGACTCCTCCATGGAGATGTTTTATTCTGCTGCTTTAAACGAATGTTTAAAGTTAGATAAATTTTTTTATAGTGGCAGCTTAATCCTGTTGTGAAAGCACATCTTGTACTATTTTTTAAAACAGGGTCTAGTGATCTATATTTTGGCTGTAAAAATGCTTCATGAGCTCCCTAAAAGTATTTCTTGAGAACGTGCTGGCTGAAAAAAAAAAAAACAAACAAACAATGAACTGTCTTAGAATGAACTTTGATTAGGAAAAATTATGCAATTTTCCCCTGTTTACATTTTTTAAAAATTTGCTTCTCAAATATTTTACTATGTTAGGAGGCACATTAGTGGAAGGGACAGGAAAGAAAATCCTTAATCTTTCCTTCATTTCCTAGCCCTGTTTTATTAATGTGTTGACCACAACGTAAATGCTGCTGCTTTTAGTAGCTTGCATGTTATCTTGTAAAATTTTGGAGAAGATAGCCAGACAATATTATGTCGCTCACTATTCTTGCTTAATTTTTTCTTTTGTTGATTTTTAAATATTAAGTGTAAAAAACCCAACAAAACAAAAAACAAAACCAAAGAACCCCAAAACCAAAATAAAAAACAACCTAGTCTCTCCCTGCTCCATTTGGAGTCAATGACAGACCTAACTCTATTACTTTTGATAGGCTGAATGGTGTAAGGATAGAGACTGACAAGCAGATTCTTATGACTTGAGTTTTCCCTTTGTAGCATCTAGCCTAGGCAGATGGTCAAGATCAATAAACTGGCAGTCAGTTTTCTGCTGGATATTTTAATAGGCTATTTGGCTACATTTGTAAGAACTCAGGTTAATTGTAGGTCTGTTCTGTTTTTTTTTGTTTCCTTAAATTTTGCCTAAACCCAACCATCTAGGTATGATAGGCATATGGGAATTTCTTGGTACATTCGTCTTACAGATACAGGTTTGATACTGCACATTTTAGGGCAGGTGTTGCTATTTTTTTGTTGGAGAATGGTTTTATTATTGGGCATGGATTTGCTCATCAGTGGATTTCAGCTGTAGCCAAATGAAACTTCTGATGTCTAGTGAAGGATTTCATTTGTTTAACAGGAGACTTTTGAGACTTGATGTTGCTATTACTTTAATAAGAGGCTGAATAGCTTTGGGAGTACATACGAAGTGCACTTACTAATTCAGCCCATTGCAAATCAAAAGAGCATTTCACGGTTTTTCAAAGAGTGAGAAGAGTTGGAATATAGAGAAGCTTTGAAGTTGTACCTTTACATGAGTGCTATCAGTGAATAATTGGTGGCTTTGGTAAGACACTACCTGTGTAGGAAAACCTGTTCTAATAAATAATTTCTCTTCCCTGATAGGTCTCAAGTAATTGTGACATTCCATGTAAATCCTTATGCTTTATTTAGGACTATACAGTGTGATAAAGACTTGATACCTAGATTGGGCAGTATACATCTGTTCTACAAGTATACAAATCTGATCCCTTTCTATCAGAAGTGATTTGCTGTCTGCGAGGACTTGGATTGCATTCAGTCTGGATTTAACTTCATTTCAGTTGAAGTGTGACAATGGGCTCTTAGACTTGATCAAGATAGGTAGTGACTATACAGTCTGTAGTAACTCAGCGTGACAAGATGTGAACAACAGGGCTGCTACATCATTTAAGGTTTATTTGCACATTTTTTTTGTGTGTTGTTTAATTGTGTGGTTTATGTGTTCAGTGCATGCTTTTTTTATTGTGCATGCTTTTTTCATTGTGCATGCTTTTTTCATTCTGCATGGCATGTCTGGTTTCGGCTAGATTTCTTGCCCTTGTGTTTTTCCAAGGGCAAATGTTGTTTTCTGTCAGAACTGCCAGGCAGTTCTGACTCTCATTTCTTAACTCGTGAAAGGTGAACCTACGTTATTTATTTTACATTAGGCTAGCTTTGAATAGCATTTAATTGCTGGTACAGTATTTTTAGTTTTAAGAAGCTATAAATATTAAATACCTAAAGCTACAATATTAATACTCTGTGATTGTAAATCTTCCAGATTTTAGGTGGTAGGAAATGTAGTTTCAGGGCTAGCATACACGAGATTTTTGGATAGCTGTAGAATAATATCACTTGAAGTTCAGAAAACTCAATCGTGTGTAAGATCAACTCTATCACTTCTTCAGTAAGATGAGGAGGAAGATACCTCAAAATGTTTAAATCAGTAGACAGTTAAATTTGTTAGCATTTATTTGAGAAAATTAAAACAGCTGGGTTTGATTGCTGTTTATTATTGTTACTCTATTTAGTTTGGTGCAGTTTTTGTCCTTAGAAAAACAGATATGACCGTAAACTGCGTATTTACCATTGCAGGTTAGACACTCTGAAGTGCAGCTATAATTGTCTGTTGGGTTTTTTTTATGATGTATTAGTAAGCTGTAAAATCCTGGAAATTTGATTTGTGTTATATTTTTGTAGTACTGCTCAAGATATTAAGGCTGTTCTTACAACAGTGCTATGCAGTATGGTTAGGGTTGTTTTATGGCATGTTGGGTTTGGGTGTTTGTTTTTTTTTTAATTCAAGTATTGGGCAGAAGTGTTGGAGAGGGGTTTTCTGTCCTTTGTTCTGGTAGAATCTGTGGAAAGACTGACAACTTGATAGTTGCAACCTGTAAAGTCTGTTGATAATACTTGTAATAGGTGGGAAAAGGACAGACTAATTTATAAAGGTTTGGTACAGAATTAAGTCTGTAGGCTGCTGCAGTTCAGCTACATCTTGAATTCTTATGATAGACACCTGTACTTTTAAACCAGCAGAATTTAGTTCATGTGCAATCATTCTATTTCTTCCCTTCCTGTTAGTGATTGATAGGCATATATGAAAACAAAGGAACAGCCAAATTCTAGTGCTTCTATGTTTGCATGAAAATTACTGTTTCTCATCTTGTCAGAAAACACTCAGCTTCTAATTGAAAATGTTGTTTCCTTCTGTTGTGCTTTCTAGTACATAAAGGGGAGGAAGAACAGACTGGTATTGAAAATATTTGTGTACTTACTTATATCTGTGTAGGAATTTATTGGAAAATTAAATGTATTGTACTGCTTGCTGTTAAAGGATACAGCTAGAATACTTATTTTTGCAAGGTAGAAAATAACTTAAAACTGTACACGGCTGGGTAAGACCTGTTGTTTAGTACTTGTTAAAAAAAATTAAAATTGTTAACTTCTTTCTAGGATGCCATTTATTTAAGCAATATTAGTGGACAAGACTCTGTTACTACCAGGCAGAGTCAGTCATCAGAGAGTTTATCTAATCAGCATCCTTGTGATGGTGCTCCTAAGCAGAGCATCAATGCTTAGCTTTTTCCCTTGCTTGCCAGCTACAGGCTGTATCATCTCATTAATACTGCATTGAGCTCCTGCACTGGCTCTAGCTCTGTTGAGGAGTTCAGATTTGTTTCCTTGAGCTACCTGGATGAGCCCAGTGGTGCTAGACAAGTCTGATTTTTAAAATCTGAGTTGTGCTATGGTGACAGAGGTCTCAACAGCTGTAATATCATGTAAATGATAGATCAAATCTAATTTGTTTTAAATACAGTTCTGACCTATTCTCACCAGTTGATGCATATGAATTGTCTTTGTATGGCTTCAGGAACTTGTCCATAATTCTAGGTAAAAGAGTGTATGTCTATACAGTGGGATGTGTGTATTTTTTGTATGGAATCTTGCTCATGAGGGTAAATACCAAGACAGGTATTTCTGTTTTCAGAAGAGTTACAGTGGCAGAGATTATAGTGCAAACTGCATCGTTATACATTAAAAAAAAAAAAAAAAAGACCAGAGCTGAACAAGAAGTGCGAGATGAATTATGTTGCTGATTACTGTTAGGATCTGAGTGATCTGTAGTACGTCGTAAGTCTAAATTTGCTATTTGTGCATGCTATTCTAAAGCTTACACATAAAAACTCCACCTTACTCAATGAGACACTAATTGTTTTCCTTGTTTTAGATAGAAGTAATGTGAACATAATGTATATCTTGAAGCAAGGGCTGATAGAAAAACTGTTCTCCATTTGTAGGCTTGTGAGGGAAAGGGAGGACTTTCTTTGTATACTTAGAGGGTGCCATTAGTTTACCTTTCATGTGCTAACTTTACAGGGCAAATGATCCAGAAAGGACTGAGATTCAACTGAGACAGAACAACTTGATACTGTTGGATGAAGGGCAGCAACCGTGGTGTTTTCCATCGTGTGTAGTGAAAAAGGGCAGGTTGAAAAATGTTTGCTGTTACTCAGAGCAGCCTTTCTGGTAATGGAGTGCAGAAGTTTTCTTGATGAATTATGATTGAAAAGTATTACACAGGTAAACAGCATTTGTATTGCTCTTGTGGTTGAGTACCAGGCTCTATAATTAACTGAAAAAAAAATATTTGCACATTTAATCTTCAATAATGTAAATTACAAATGAATATTTTATTGAAGCATTTGGTAAAAGCATTTACAGAATGTCTGTTTGTAAGTGATCACAGTACTGACATCATGCTTTGCTGAAAAGTAGGAAAGAGGTAAACTGATCTTGAACTTTGTGTGTTCTCTGAACGTGGAGATGCACAGGTCTGGCATAATATTCAGGGCTTTTTTTTTTTTTTTTTCTGAACTAGGGTACTGCCTGGTGACTCTTTTTTTGGTGGAGTTTTTTGTTCCTTTGGTTGTTTTTCTTTTTTCTTTTCTTTTGCTTGTCCACCCTGGGGACACACTGTATTTCTGGACATGCTTGGTGAGTCAAAATGATTTAATATTACTGCAAGGAAAGACAAAACTGCATGCAGGAATAAGGTGCTATTGAGATGTGTATGGTCATGTTAGTGGGACAGAAGTCACTCTCAAAACTGTGCCTATAAAAATATCTTAATGAAAATGACTTTGTTAGAACTATTGCAGAGTATTTCTTTAAAATACCTTTAAACGTATAAAGGTGAAGAGCTTTCACTTTTCAAAGAACAGCATGCCCTTGTAATGGTTTTTGAACCAGTGTTGTGGTGTTCTGCCACTGTCAGACAGTAAACTGCTACTTGGGGAAATAAGTCTGTAAGCACAGATTTTTTTTTTTTTTTTTTTTTTCTCTTTTTAGCCAAATCCAATGCCCAGCCTTTTCCAGCTAATATCCAGTTGCTGTCTTTCATTAGAAAACCACTTAGAAACTGGAGGTACTGCTTGGGGTCCAGGACCTGTGTGTGGTATGTGGTCGCTTGTCAGGGTCTGTGCTCCTGCAGGGTTCAGGGATTTTGTTATGCTGACCACAGCTTGAAGATGCGCTGCACTCTGCGAGGGAGCGTCCAGCAGCCTGCTTTCTGACAGGCAGGCTGGCAAGGAGACAGAGGTTGACATCTAGTAGCAGTGGATAACCATGTGTGATCCATGTCAACATTTTTAGGAAATGGGGAAGAGGAATGTCGAAGGATTTTGGTGTGTTTGAAGACTGAACGCTGAAAGCATTTATGCAAATTGTTATTTAAACGTAGTAGCTGGCCAGAGGATAGAAGTACAGTTGTACTAGTATAGTTAACTGACCTTGCACAAAACAAAAAAAAGAAGAAACCCAACAGGTAAACTTCAGTCATCTCAAAAGTAATGATCCATGTCAAGAAATAAAGACAAAATCTAATGATGTTAGTAGTAAGTAGAAAGCACATATATACATTTTGAGAGGGGAAAAAAAGAGATGTGTTCTGTAACCATGTATTCTGCTTAGCCTTTTGTTTAAAATACAATCTTAAAAGATTTCTTTGCATGCTGCACTGGAGTCAGAAAATACTATTCTTGTGAGTTCCCCTGTAATATGTGAAGGTTCCTTATCTGTTTTGATACTGCTACTGTGAAGGCTATGCCTTTTAGAGCTGCAGAGCTCTGCCCTCATCTATGGTATAATTCCTGTACTGTTAAGGCTTTAAAGCTTTTTGGCATTCAATTTGCTTCATTGACAAGCTGTCACTAATTCATCAAAGTGTCTTTCAAGTAAGTCTGTGAGTCTGAATATTGTAAATACTCCCATTTGTATCTAGTGGATATTCCAGAACAGAAAGTCTAGCTTCTTAAATCTGGTGAAGCTTTTTTTCCCCCTTTCAGTTGAGCCAGATTTTAGCCCAATTCTGCAGAATATTGCTGTGATGTTTTCTCAGCAAAAAGTATTTTATGCATAACATACAGCCTACTCAGTAATTCATTATAGTTAGGTTAATAGAAACAGCAATATAGTAATACACTTACACATCCTTATTATCTGAAGAATAAAGATACTTTAAGAAGCTTGACTTCTCAGACTATAAATATTTTTTTTTGAGAGTGGTCTTAGTGTGAGAACCAGTGCACCCCTTGCTTAATAAAATACAACTGAAACACAAATGTATTCTCTGTCTTGTGGTCTTAGACTGTTCTGTCTCCTCTGTGTAAGTATGGGGAGGTGGCAGCATTCCAACAAGTCTCTGTATTTACCTAGGATCCTTTCTTATAAGGATATCGGCTTTTATTTTTCTTTAGTGCTATCCTCTCTAATGCCTCCCTAGATACACTTTTTTAATAAAGGAAACAACTTAGAGCTGACTGTTACAAATGCTGTAAGGTGTTTGTATGTAAACTGCTGTGAAACAACTCCATCCAAGTCCTTTGGGTGCCTTTGGCAGTCTTGTGCAAATACACCAAGACCAGCCCTTGAACCTAAATCAAATAAGGTAGCCCAGCAACAGTAAAACACTTAAGTTTGCTTCTGCAGGCACTGCTGTGCCATGCTAGCACTGCTCTTCCAGTGGGTGGCTGGAAACACTGCATTTTGCCCTGTCTGTCCCTAGTGCAGTGGAGATGATGATGAAGAAGGCTCTCCTATACAATGGTGCCCTGAAGTGGAAGCTGCTTCTCTGCTGGGGTGAATCGGGAATCACTCCAGGGAAGCAGCAGTGACCTGTGGTCTTCAAGATGGATCCAGGTGGGCAGGTTGCTCTGTGTGAATCCAGTTACAGCACTTCTGTAGCTCAAACCTAGTAAGAGCAATGACCAAATGATTTTAATGAGAGGTCAGACTTTAGAAACCCACCACAAACAAAAACGTTTATGTGCATGTGTGTGCACACACACTTTACAAATATTGACCGTTTATAGGCATGGAACAGTGTTTTTTGTGTGGATTCTGTGGCTGTCCAGTGTTTTAAGTTGAGATGATGTGTTGCGCCTCGTGTGTTTAAATGCCTGTGCTTTAGAAAACTGAAAATATCTGTTCGATGCTGCACTTAATCAAAGACTGTTCTTAAAATGGTAGTCATCAATTATTTTAGTATTTGCTAAATACTGTTTAGCTTTATTGCTAATGTTGGATCATCCCACTCTGGAAAGTTTATTTTTCACCTACAAAATTCTTTCCAAATAACTAAATGTCTCCATTGAGTGTACATGAGAATAAAAGTTAATATTGGACAAAAATAAGGTCGTCAAATAAACTGTGAATCATTTTTGTTTTCATTATCCTTTCGATTGCCTGGAAACTGAATAGAAACAAGTTGGTTTCTATGAAGCAGCTCTACTTTAGGTTACTTCCTTGAATTTTTGATATAATTGCAAGGTTAACAACCACTGCAGATCTTGCAGGTTTTGTAAGAAAAGTTTAGTTGTGTTAGTCTACTAATCTTAGTCTGCAGGGATATTTCCTTAGACTTCTGTGTCTTAATGCCTGAACTGCAATTTTACAGGAGCTGAAATATTACCGAACTACTTGTAGATTGCCATTTTAAGTGTACAGTCAAAATTATCTAAATGTGTTTCAGGTGGTATATTGAAATGGTTTTGGTTTCTTTTTAGTGTTTATGAGTAGCTTAAATCTGGCAAGTTGTCAACTTATGTGCCTAGAAAATGGAAGATTTTATATTTTTTATTTTAGTTTCTTCCTCCGTGGTCTGTCCTGAAGTCCAGATAATAGTAATTTATTGATTAAAATCTAAATCAACCTCTTAGTTTTGAATACATTTTTTATTATGCATTTGTTATGTAAATATTAAGTTAAGCTAAATAGCTAGCATGTAGTCTGTAAATGTATTTGTATGTATTATAGTTTTAGAGGCCTAACAACTTTTTTTTTTTACTTTAACAATAATTGATTTGGGTTTCTGATGCAGTGATTAGGTCAGTGTGCTTGCCTTTTGGCTCCAGTCACTTAATCTAAACTAGGAAAATTTCTGGCACATTCTTTATGTGAAAATAAAAATATTCAATAAAAGAAAACTGGCACCCGTATCTCTGCATGAAAAAGACTGAAGCAAAATAAGGGTGGTTAAGACTGGCATACAATCAGGCACTGAAGATAAAGTTTCTTCCTCCTCTTCCCAGTGTTCTCCCTACAGGGTTGTTTTCCTTCATGCATTTTCTGCAGCCTGTTGTACTGTACATTGATCTTATATAACTGACCTCTAAACCATTTCAGTAGTAGTTTTCACAAAGTCAGCATGGATGTCCAATGGTTTGACTGCAAGTTAGGGATACAGTAAGTAAAAAATGCCTTCCAGCTGTGTCTAGGTGTGGGATTAAAAGGGTTTCTGTAACTTTTCCTTGCCAAAGTTAAAAATAGTGGACTTTATAAAAATTATGCAAAATTCTAAATGTCTTGAGAAGAGTGTTTCTTCAAAAGTGCCACAAAAGAATGGGAGGAGGGGGGAGTGAGGAAAAAGTATGGATTAAAGGTTACTCTTCCTTTTTTGATTTTCGCTTTATTGACTGATTCTTTGCTAGAGATCACCAGGTTGATGCCTATTTTTAAAAGGAAAAATTTAAAACAAAATTATCGATTTTTTTTTTTTTTTAGGATGATGCTGGTTTTATGTGGCATCTCTAGAGCCTGTGAACTCAATCTGTGAAGAGAAACAGTGTGATGCAAGCATACACCTCACTTACACGAACTGTAACTCTAGAATAAAGAGTTGTAATTACAATTTAATATTGACTATGTGTATGTATATTTGTATGTGCCTGCTCACAGTGGGAGTTACTGGCAAAAATTTTTTTAGCCTTCCACCAAAAACCAGCAGGAACTTATAATAAACCAGGATTTTAAAAGTCTTTTGGATTTTTTTGTGTGTCTTTCAACCAATGAGATTTATATTACTCTGATAACGTTTTACTTGGCCAACATGGAAGTTTCTGTCATGCAATGAAATATAGTCTTCAGTCAATGCGTTCAGTTTAATCTCTCTTAAATTCCAGGCTATTCAAGAGGCAAAAGCATTGCTGACGTTATTTAAAGGGATTGTTGCGTTGCCCCTTACCTCTGGCTGAGATGTTTCATGGTACAGCAAGAACCAACTCCCACTGCTTACATAAGGGGAGGACCCTTTCATAAAATAGTAACACGAAGTTAAAATGTAGCTATATAAATCCTCAGGTACCTGTGATAGTTGTCTTTCAATGTAGTTGTAATTTATTACTGACAATATCAGTACCTTAAAGGGAAAGATAATGTCTTTGCTGCTTCTGCATGCTTAGGCAGTTTAACCATTTCTCTTTACTACTTATCATTATTAGCCATCCACACAATAAGGGGTGAGAGCTGAATGCTTAAGCAGGAAGATATGCTTCCCAGCTTGCAATAAATATTGGGGAATCAGAGGCACGTGTAGTATGCGCCCTGCGCCACTTTCTCAAGTTGTCCGTATCTCTGCATCCTGTGAGGCAGTGTTGATTTAAACTGTTGTTGTATCCTATCTGTGTTTGTTCTAACTTTTCTTCCAGACGTAATCATCCCAGTGCTAAGATTTTGGTGTATTCATGTTTGAATGTGTGGGAATTGAAGTGCTTTATTTTCCCTCTGTGTCTTCTGGATTGCTTTGAAGCCCTACAGGCAGGCTGGGATATGAAAGGACTACAGGAGTTAGGATATGAAAGGACTACAGGAGTTCAGCCGTAATTATTTTATGGCCTACCAGAAATCAGACCTATTTGTATAGGTAGCATAGAAAATAGCTGTGATTTGACAGTTTGGTGCCACTTATATCCACCATAAAAATAATGTTTAAAAAAAAGTTAAAGGGGTGTTTTGGAAGCAGGAACTAAGCTGTAAATGCAAATTGCTTCTCCATTTTCTCAAAGGAACAAAAAGTAAATAGGGTTTAGGAAGTTTTTTATTGAAGCAGAGTTAACAAGGACCCTGTCTGCTTCAAGGTTATTTAATACTGTACTTGCACTGTGAAATTGCACAATTGTTTGTTCCTTCAGCACAAGATCACATCCAAAATGTACGGTTTAAAAAGGACTTAATTAGTAATAAAGCAGAAAGAAAATTTGTGCAAGCTTATGCAGCAGCATGAGTAAGTAGTCCAAATGACCTCACTTCTGGAAAATTGGAAATAGTTTGTTTTTCTGTTGTGACTATAAACATGATGCCCTTGCTGGAAGGGCATCCAAATTACTTGTCCATGTACCATTCATGACTGAACAGTTAAGTGTGCGGGCCTCAAACTCTAGTAGGATAGTTTATCAGTTGCTTGAAGAAGCTGTCTTGGAAATGCGGTGGCAATTTCATTTGAAAACCAGGGGTAGGAAGCACTGGCTCTCCACAAGGGAGTTTTGGGGTGTGCTGCTGCTTTCCAATGTGTTGATAAATGTCTGGTGATAGCAATGTACTTGAATTTGCCTTGCTTTTCACTCGGCTGTACGGAGCACTCTGAACATGTGAATACACTTGTGCAGTTATCCCAGTACCCTGTGTAGGTGGGTGGTGTAGAAGAAGTGTTCTGAGATACTGTTTGGTGACTTGTAGTAACAGCAAGTGCTAGAAGACAATATTTTTGTAGATAAAAGCAGCCTTTAAAAAGATGTGACTTGACATTGTCATGAATATCAGGTAGGAGAACCTGTCACCATGTTTCCTTAATTTCTAAAGAGATGTGGAACTGCAGGTCAGTTGGGAAAAAGACAAAACCTGTTCCTAACTGATGTAAATTCCATTACTTTACAAATACAGGGGCATCAAGGCATTAGTATTGCTTAGAGTGAGGACTGTTGAGGTGGTTGGGATTTAGCTGGCAATAGTATCTACTCTGTAAATAAAGCAGAGCATGTCCAAAGTGGTGAAAAGAAGTGTTCTAACTTAAAAATGGAAATTTGAGGCCCAGAAAATTGAGTAATCCAGTACACCATGCTCAGCACAGCAGAGGCTAGCAATTCTGTTCTGGCACTCTTCCTTTTGTTGATCTAGGTGAGCCTGCTGACATCCAAGCTCTTTATCTCTTTCTGGTTCTTGAAAGTGCTGATGTCTGTTGGAACATTAATATCGTCTAACAAGCAATGAAACTTCCGTTTGCTGTTGGACTTCACTTAATGTATGAACAAGGTTTGGCACCTCTAATGGTACTAGCCTGCCCTATGAGAATCTCACAGTGCTCCTGTTAACTCTTACTCTGAGAAGGAAGGTGATTTTTATCTCAAAAAATAATGCCATTCTTCCTGCTACCATTGGCACTCTTGTCACTAAAAAGACTGGTTTCTTTATTAATATCTCGGGTATCTTTGTTTTTTTGGTATCTGATTTAAAAATTTAAGAAGCTGTGGGATTTGTCTTAAATTCATTATTTCCAGAGCTATTGATTTCAAGCTGTTTGCTCTCAATGGCTTTTAGGTTGGCTGGTTATGCCCTTAGTTGGTTTCCAGCTTTCATATTCATCTGTTGAAGGCGGAAGAAAGACTTTAAGATATATATTTGTCATAAAGACTGTGGTTTTTTCAATAGCTAACTCTTGCTTTTAAGACATATCTATTTCTTCTCAGTTTAGGATGTCTGTTTGAATGTTGTCTCCTGACCTGAGTTGTCTTGCTAACATGTGTAATTTGTCCTAGCTGGTAACTATCTTCTCTCTTATAAAGCAGTGCTCAAATTTTAATTCTTGGCCTTCTCTCTGAATTAACAATGTCCTTGGTGGGATGGGATTGTTGAGAAGTAGCTGGTGAGGATGTGTTTTCTGTGAACTTTGTATGGCATTGAGTGCTTATCCAATTATCTTTTTGAAAAACCTTGCTAGAAGAAGCCATACAGTTGATCCAAGATGAAGGCCAAATAGCCTGGTCACTTTTACGCATTGAGACCTGAGCAATTGCAAAACTTCCTATAAAGCTTGAATTGTAATGTGGTTGCCATTCAAACTGTGTCTTCAGAGGGTTAGTACTTCAAGTAACTTGGGTGCACCTTGGAAATGCAGTTGACTGTTTGAGCATTGTATAGCTTAAATTGGTTTTGTTTCTCATCTCATTTACATTCTAAATTGATAACAAGTCTTTCAATTGTGGAGCAATGAAAGAGCAGAGACTTCGAATGTATCTCAAGAAGCTTTCAAACTTGTGGCACATTAAAGTCAGCTGGCATATGAAGGGGGACTCTCCAGCTGTCTGTTATAACAGCATGGCTATAGCCACTTGACTTTCAACAAGTTCCTAGTAATAAATATGTTTGAGATGTTATTTGAGTAATTTCTTGAAATATAATGCAATTAAAAGGTGATGTAGTTCATTGTGATTTGTGGGCATCTCTGACCTGTAGCAAGTCCACCAGAGAAGAGGATGTTCATCTGCTGCAAATCTTCTGCTCTATGTGCTCATGACTGCTCATGTAGTTTCAATTTTCCCGTCTTTCCTCTTTGTGTGAAGAGTGGCCAAGGAGCTGTACACGGTGTGTGGTACATAAAGTGCCTTGGTTAATTTTCTGTTCTGTATTGTCCCCGTTCTTGGCTTCTAAACCAGCAATAATGTGACATTTCTGTTTATCTTGGTGTCTCTGTGCACTAGTTGAGGCACCCAGAGGAGTTTATTTTCCATTTGCTAGTATGTGTTATCCTGCAGTTGTACATGCAGTGTAGTTCTTGAGGAAGAATCTGAAGTGCATCTGTTCACACTGTGAGCTCTAAGAGTGCCCAAGAAGCTTTAAATGGTAATAGATCCTTTCAAGAGGTCTTGTTTATACCACTGCTTCTAACATGCTGCTGTTATGTCATTATTTCCTGTGTAAAGTTTATAGCAAAAAGGAACATGATCCCTTTTAGACATCTATGAAACAAGATCTCTAGCTGCAGAAAAAAGATTTGCAGTTTCTGAGCTCATATACCAAGCTGAACTCCTGTATGGCTAATCTTACTGTGCCTTAGTTAAGGCTGAAGATAAGCTCTTCTGGAGTTGCTCAGCACCTCACTGAAATGGTTTGTTCACATAGTCCACTTTCTCAAGGGCTGCTGTCCCAGTTGTTGGGTAATTATTTTTATTCTTGGAGTGCTGATGAATACAATTAGATTCATGTAGACAACAAATGACTTAGTACTGTTCAGTTACGTGGTATGCCTTAACAGATTTGGGGTGCAGCCACTACCAAAATGGATGGCTCATCTCTCCTCCTGTGTGCTGCCATAGTTTCCTATGTGACACTGAAATGAGATGGGCCAGCACTCTGATTTAACAGAAAACAGTTTCCAAGCCTCTCCTACCACTTCTGACTCTGAACTCTGAGAAGTTCATTTTCTGTTGGATACCTGGGCTGAACTGACGTGCTCTAGAGCTGCAGTGTCATCCAGCGCAAGCAGGAGAGGTGGGAATGCATGGCTAAGAGTGGAAGGAAAAGCAAGATTTTCTCTTTTAGTGGCAGCTTGCAGTCACATAAGATGAGAAACCACGTTAAAACAAAACACGTCCTTAGAGTTCTTGAATAGTGTATTGCTTCGGCACTGCTACTGATGTATTGTGTTCTTGGCTCTGAAACTTGTGCCTTTGTACAATAATCTTTAACTCACTGTGGAACGGTACTTACTCTTAGTGAATTTCATTTATTTGTAAGTGCTACGGATTTTGCAGCATGTTTAGGAGGTACAGGGCACTGCAGTATTAATTTTTAAGCTCCAAAGGAGCTTGGGGAGAAATTTGCATTCTGTCTGACAAAAGGTTATCTGCCAACTACGAACTGTATAGATCTGTAATAAGAAAAAGGATAATGGAATACTTTGCTTTTCTCTTAAAAAGAAATGTAGTATTCTAAAAAGCTTTTTTCTTTGTGTTTTCCAGTGATGCATCTTGCTTTCCTTGAAGTGGCCTGTAATATTCTGTTTATTCAGTGGATAAGGAAGGCCAGTAAATGGAGCTGTCTGTCTTGTATTTCTAGAGTTTGTACAATTCTGAAGAGCAGTCAATTCCCTCTTTTTTTTTGAATGCTCACAAAGTTCCTGCTATGCAAGGCATGCAGTAGTACTCTAGGGGACTTCTCTGCCCGACTAAGTGAGGAGTTTGAAAAGAAACTGTCCACAGCAATCATGCCACAGCTGGGCTTACTTACACCTTCATATACCTGTTACATACGTTCAGCTCCATTCCACAAGTACATCTTTGAATTTTTGCTTTTTGTTCGTTTGCTTTTGTATGAGAGCATTTAAGCTGTCTGGTTTCTTGAGTGGTAATCTTAAACCCCCAAATAAATTAATCAGACTATTTCTGGGACTTGGTATTTGCAGAGGAAGAGAGGAAATGACCTGACAATATCTTTTTGATACATTATTTGACCAAAAATGGGCAAGTGTTTTTCTCTCTTATCTTCAGAGACAAAACCTTCTCATGCCAGAGATAATATTGCTGCAGTAATACTTGAAGATGTGCTGCTTACTTTGATGCACTGTTTTAAGAGCCTCCATGTGGCACAGTGGTAACAGTTCATCGGCTGAATGGCTTATTAGTGATGAAGAGCATGCGGAGCTGAGCTCTGCTTGCCTGACTCACAGAGCTGTCTCTACCACGGGCTCATAACTCAGTAGGCTTTTACCACCTTTTGATTGAAGGTGGGCATGTAATTAAAGTGTGACAGCATTATTCATTTGATATGTCAGTAATAGATTTAACTGGATGCAAACTGTTACGTTTTTCTTTAAATGTTGATCTCTATGGGTAAACAGAAGAGGCCAGCACTGACTCGGGCTGTGCCTAATGGCTTCAACAGTTGCATACCAAAGCTACTGCTTTTAACATCCTCCATGGAGGAACTGATCCACAGTGAAACTGAACCAACTGTTCATTTTTCCAATGGAAACTTATCACTTGGAAACATTCCTGACTTCATAAAAGCAGTGAAAACTTTATTATTTCTAATATTGGGTATTTTTATTGCTAACTTAGCACTTCACAATCAGTCTGAGTTTGGTAGAAATCTGAAGTTGAGAGGTTCTTAGTTACTGTCAAATCTTAAAAAAAAAAACAAAAACCAAAAAAACTTGTTTCTTCTGCAGGAGAGTATCTTCCAGATCCAAGAAACTAAACCAAATTTTTGGTCCTGAGTCTGCAGAACATGAAAGCATATTGCTTGCAGTGCTGCTCCTGGCACTTGTTACACAGAGTCAGAGATGTCTAATGACCTTTCTACAGCATTCTAGCCAAGGATTCACTGTTAGGAATCATGGAATGTTTTTCAGTTTGCTGGCAATGGTAGGAATCAAATGGGCTAGAGTACTGCAAACATTGTTACTTTGCATAAACCTGAAGACTTGGGCCATTTGCTTGCCAAAAACTAAATAAAAACTTTTGCTGAATTGCAGAGCGGCAACTGGTTACAACATTTGCTTCTGTTTCTACCAGTTCAGAGGCCTCTCACATGTTTCTACCTGCCTCAGAATGCAAAATAATATTAAAAAAAAATCTTAGTTGCTGTGATCCTTTAATTTATGTATTTTATTGCCTCACTATCAACAGAAGGAAAATCTTTACTTCTGTTGCTGAGGGTAGGCACCAATACTGGGACTGCTTTCTGTGTAGTAAGGGTGGCTGTTGTATTCAATAAGTATTTGAACAGGTTGAATAGTCTGCTGCCTTCTTGTTTTGCTTGTTGCCAGGCTCTTAGTGTTCAAAAGGCAATAATATGTGACACCAGGACAGAGTTGAGCAATACAGATTTCTGGTGACGTCAGGATAAGGTTAATGTGCAAATATGGAATGCAGAGGTGTTTCATTTGAGCAAGATGAGGGAGGAGAAACCTTTTTTAAATCACATGTCTAAAAATTTCTCTGTCAGAACAGTCAATTTGCTTATCTTGCATCCATAGTGATATGAATGGGGCCAGATGCAAAAATTTTCTGACAATTTTTGGAAAGGCCTGTTTAAAGTGGTTTTATTCATAGAACAATTTAATTCAATGGTGTTGCACTGCATGCAATCCCCTTCAGGTTGCAACAAAGTGATTTGAATCATAGAATCATTAAGGTTGGAAAAGACCTCAAGGATCATCAAGTCCAACCCAACACCACCTAACTCACTAAACCATGTCCCTAAGCACCACATCTACACGTTTCTTGAACACCTCCGGGGATGGTGACTCAACCACCTCCCTGGGTAGCCTGTTCCAATGTCTGACCACTCTTGAAGTTTTAAACTTCCATCATGCAAGCCCTTAGAATCCACCTGTCCATAAGGCATTGTGCCAAAATGCTTAAAACTATCTGACCTTCTCTGGTGGAATTGTCGTTATTCCTTTTCAGCATAGTGTATGGTTGGAACAAATTGATTGGGCTGTTCAGAAATTAAGTACATGGCATATCAGTACAACCAGCCCCCTTAACAAGTTCTCCAGCAGGTTAACTTGAAAAGGCACTGCCTTGGAATTGACAAGAGTGCAAACAAAAAAGGTGAAGAGGGTCTTGGTTGTCCAAAACGTGGATAGTCTGCAGTGGTTAGCTCAAGTTGATCTTACAGTGATTGAATTTTAAATGCTTTTTGCAGACATTTGCTGGCTTTTAGAACTATCTTAGATAAAGTGAGGGAAGTGATAGGCATTTTTATGAAGGCATGTATAGTAGATGCTTGGGCCTTCTCTGTTTATCCCTTCATTCTCTGGAGGGATGGTGTACTGTGACCAATTGTAAAGAGCCAAATGTCAGGGAACATGTGTGGGAAAAGTGAGCAGACTCCTCAATAGAGCAGGGAGACGGGAGCTTTAGCATTTGCATTTTCCTTGTTCATTGTTAAGCGAAGCAGTTGTATTCAATTAATTGTTTAAGGACTAGTGGGTATCCTTTGACTTACATGCCTGTAGATGCTGGTCTGTGTTAACTCTCCTGTGAGAAGCAGAAATTACTGTGGCTGTCTACAAGCATTGTTATGCTTGTGATCTTGGTTCACCTGTAATGTTCCAGTTTTGTCAGGAAGAGAGAAATTTCTGCAAAATTTTAGAAGCTTGAAACTTGAAGAGCAAGGGTTTGTAAAAGACAATGAGTGAAAAACTAGAATGGAGATTTTCTTGATTAGATCCAACTGGTTGTTACTTAACCTGTGCCTTTACCTGCTATAAAAATACCTGACATAAAGATAACCTGTTCCTAGGACCAAGAGGGGGAAACTATTCCACAGCAAAATCAAGTGGTGCAAATTCACTCTTAAGCAGATTTGAGCTAAGTGCAATGAGGAAATCTGCTTGCAAAAGAAATTTTTGAACAAGATTTTGGTTTTCACTGTGTGTGTTATGAGTAATTCAAGCAGATTCTTTTTCTACCTCCTTTGTTCTAGATAAGTGTTTTTACTGTTTCCAGGTTTTTACTGTTGTGTTTTTTTCCCCTCACACTGGAAAGCTTCATGCTTGTTAACGTTAGTTCAGTTTTTTTATGTGCTTTGGAAAAGGTCAAAACTGTTAACATCTGTGTGTGATGTCAGTGACAGCACTGTCTTGTACATAAAATTGTCAAGCAAGTTGTTCATGCTGTGTATGTGACTAATCCTGCTGTCTGATACTTAAGCTTCTGTAAAATGGGAGTCTGAATTTCCTTTGCGGAGGTTATGAGCTGTTGTGGACAGCACCTGGAGTTCCGTGAGACTTGTACTTTAACACCTGGAGGTTATTTTGAAAAATTAGCAGCCTCTTCCTCCCCTCTGCCCCTCCCCCGGTCCCCAGCAATCTTCAAAGGCTAATACAGTGGGCTTGCATTTTTCACTTGTTTTGAGAAATTTGTCAAAAGTGTGTTTGGTATTGTGTGGTGTGTTTTTTTTTTTTTTTGAGATTATTAGCTTGTTGAAAACTTGTGTCTTTATTCACATAGTTAGTTTGCTTTGAAACAGCGTTTCTTTTAACTTAAAACCAACAAAAATCCCAACACCTTAGGTCCTGAAATTACAAATTCTTGAACATAGCAGTAAAACCCTCCAAGGCACATGCAGGAAGCTGCATACTTGCTTAAGTGTTTGCAGGCCTAAAGCCTTTGTTTATAATTTCTGTCGTTTTCTCTTATGCCCCTGCCTTGCCTTAGATTCTGCCAATAGTGTCACTTAACTTTCTTCTCACAATACACTCTTTGTATTGTTTAATTTTTGTAAAATAGTCTTGATTACTGTGATTTAAAGCAGTTTGGTTTTAATGTAGTACTTAGAAATAGTTTAGCTTTTTTTCTTAGACTTTGTCCACTAACAAAAAAACCCCTTTACCTTCTTTCTGTAACAGTGTTTTTTTTTGGGTTATTCTCTTTCTTCTCCCTCCTTCCACCCCCCCCCCCCCCCAAAATCTCAGGTTAAAAGGAGAAAAGTAATGTATTATTGCTAAATTTTCACAGAGGGAAAACTCTAGATCACACTTCATGTTGTACTTAACAGGCAACTTTTGCTGCCTGACTTCCTGGAAGTTGTTTGGGGATGATTATGATATAAATGTATCTTTTATTACTGGCATGTTTAGAGTTTGTTGGTGATTTAGTTCACAGCATGAATCATTTATTCATGAAGGCTTTTCCTAAAACAGCTAGCCATTTAGTTACTATGAAATATTTACAATGTTGATTTAGGCTTTGCCATTATAATACTGTAACACAAAGAAAAAAATCTATGTATTATGTCCTGGGTATGTTTTCATAAATCTAACAAATAACTTCATGGGAAGTAACTGCCTGGAAAGTTCAAGTAACTACGTTAAGCTTTAGTTTGTGGTCTTGATGGCTGAAGGTGTTGGCATTAGCTTAAGGTATTTAAAACACAGTTGTTGACCTACCACTACTTATCCTAACTTAACAACATCCAGCACCCAATGTATTTTATATATATACAGAAAATATAATAAAGGTAAGGGAATGTAATACATAGTTAACACAGAGAAATACTTAGGAATAACTTCTTATTTTAATGGTAAAATCAGCACTGAGTTTTGAGTTTTTAAATTTTGTTACCTTGGGTAACCAACAGGTTCAAGGAAGACGGAGCCAGGCTTTCCTCAGTAGTGCCCACTGGTGCGACAAGAGACAATGGGCACACGTTGAAATATAGGAATTTCCATCTGAACAGAAAAAAACCTTTTTTTCTTTCTAAACTGCAGATGGTCAAACGTTGGACTAGGTTGCTCAGGGAGGTTATGGAGTCTCTTATCTTCTGAAATAATCAAAGCTCAACTGCCCAAGTTCTTTCAGAAACCTGCTCTGTTTGGAGTGAGGATGGTGAGGGGAACTAAAGCTGATCAGAACTTGGCATAAAGAAGGGAACCCAGAGGTGCCCTCCAATCTTGACTGCTCTGTGCTTCTGTGGAGTAACACAAGATGTAGATGGAGGCCTAATTTTCACATAACAATGATGCATACAATCCAAAGATGTCTTCCTGATTCTCACCCTGTCAGAAACTGTACTGTAGAATTGATGACTGCAGTACAGTCTGAATGTCACTAGTTTGCCCATTTTCAGAAAGCAATGAAAGAAGCTGGTATGTCTAAGATATATGTCTATAAGATATGAATTAAGAGGTGCTGCTGTCCCAGGAAGTGCCTGGGAGATAGATGCAAATGTGACAGCATCTTAATGATATTCACAACAAATTTCCATTTTTATCTCTTTCTTTTTTTCCTTCTGTGGTGGGTTAACCTTGGCTGGATGCCAGGTCCCCACCAGGCCCCTCTATCACTCCCCCTTCAGCAAAATAAAGGGGGAGAATAAGATGAAAAACTCGTGGGTCAAGATAAAAGCAGTTTAATTAAAGCAAAGGCCAAGGTCATGCACAGAAACAAAAGGTAAACAAAGATGTTATTCTCTGCTTCCCCTCAGTAAGCCATGTCCGGCCACTTCCCAGGCAAGCAGAGCTTCAGTGTGTGCAGCAGCTGCTCCTGGAGACAAACCCAGTAACAAATGCCCCCCTCCTCCTCCCTGCCCTGGGCTGTTATGGCTGAGCTGAGGTCACATGGTCTGGAACAGCCAATCCGGGTCAGCTGTCCTGGCTCCGCCCCCTCCCAAGCTGTGTGACACACACCCTGCTGGCTGCCAGTGCCACACTCAGCACCGTGAGGGCTGCTGTGGGGATGCTGACTCCATCCCTGTCAGACCCAATACACCTTCCTTATGAGTCAGTTGATTTCAACCATGGGTTGTTTCTATCCTGTACTTGATGCTGAAATCCACTTTCTAGGGAATCAAAGTATTTTCTGTCTGAAAAGGAGTTTTCCAACGATTTCAAAAAACAAATTCAACCCCTCCTCATTCTTCTTTTCTTGTATTCATAATTCTGATATATGTTTTTTCTTCATGCCTGTCATGTTTAAGTGATTAACTGTAGATGAAAAGCAGCCCTTGAGATTTGCAGAGATTTGAAAGGTTGATCCCTGAAGAAGGCAAATGATGCTGAATGTTAAGAGTCCCTTTACATGAAAAAAAGATCAAAGAGTTGGAGGGAGTTACATGGAGTTGCATAGGAATACAAATTTGTGCTTGTAAGGTACACTTCTGTGTATCTGGGAGCAAAGATAAATCTACCCTTAGTTTTTGTTTCTGTGTTGGATAACACCAGAATACCTGCAATAAATTAAGAGTTGTCTGTTTGAGAGTCTTTGGTCTCTTCCTGCTTCTCACGTGGCTCAGTCAGTTTCTTGTTGGAATGAGCTTTTGGCTGAATTGAGAGGAGGAAAGGTGGGAGCAGAGTGCAAGTGAATTTTAAGAGATGGTCTCAGTGCTGTGCATATAAACATGGAAAATTTAAATAAATGTCTAAGTTGTCAGAAGGTTAAATCATGCCTTACCCGCTTGCTGTGAAAAAACCTTTTTTTTGTATTCTGAGAATGAGATTAAATTTATGCAGGACAGATTATGAAAAACAAAGAACAAATAGTGTAAAACTTGGATGAGTGTAGAATTGGAAAATTTGATTTAGTATGCAAGGCAAAAGTTGTTGAATGATTCTACACACGCAAAGAAATTTAACATTTATTCTCAGAGTTTTTCGGTAGAAAACTGCATGTGTGTCAACCTTTGTAGAGGAGCATATTGTGTGAAAATTTTTAGGCTGTTTTGTCTAGGAAAAACAAGAAATTGTACAATTGGGAGCTACACCATTTTGGTTCCAAGTCTTCCAGATGTTTTTTAATGGTAATGCTGTACAGTGTAATACAGTGCTGATGTTGGCTTCTTTCAGATTGATAGGATTTTTATGTTTTATATTAGATTGTTGAATCTTAACTTTTTATGAAAGATTTACAAATATTTTTCACCTCTCTGTTGCTGATTAGCCTAACTAGTTTGGGTGTATTTTAAAGTTCCCTTTCTTCCTTTTGAAGTGACTATCATTCACAGCTGTGTCTGTATATTATTAAACAAGAATTGGTTTGATTTTTTTGTTGTTGTTGGTTTTAGTTTGGTTCTGCTCCCCACCCCGCTCCCCTTTGGAAACTGGCAAGACATAGGTACTTAAAACAGAGGCACATGATGAAACTTGGTTTTGTTTCAGGCAAATGTGCTTAGTAAGAAGCTGATATTTTTGCTGGGTTTTCCTTTAGTTGTCTCTGTAATATGAGGTGTCTTCATTCCTTGGCTTCCCATGTTAATATTACTGCAGGATACTTCATTGTAAAATGCACACAAGAGTAAGAGAAGGTGTAAAGAGGCTACCTTCCTCTCACCCTTTTTTATACTGCTTTTCTTCATCCCTCAGTAATCTGTCTGCAGAGATAAAGGCGTGAAACTGAACTGGGGCAGCTGAATCCTGCTACCATTGAGATCAAAAGTTACTTCCACAGTCATCTGTGGAGCTAGAGTTGGGCCTTGTAAAATGGAGAATCTTCATGCTGAAGAGAAATTTTCTTAGTGTAATAGGTATGGCCATAGTAATTGTAAAATGTGCAAAAATGCTTTGTGGTTCAGCTGGTGCTGAAAAGGCATGAAGATACTCTTTCTAATAACATCCTTTGAATTGGTAGTATAAGTATATAAGAAGTCCTAGAGACTTAATTATATCCTTTTGTTACCATTCACTATTCTGGAAATTACTGCAAGATAAGTGTGAGTGTGTACAGTGTATGTATATGTATGTTCAAACTTGTTAATTGAAAAAAGACCATAGTTCTTAAACCTCTGTTATCTTGTAGCCTGTATGTTAGGGAAGACATTGAAACTTCTTCTGGAAGTTAGGGAGCTGTTATGGATATGACTTGTCTTCAGGCAGTGCTGTTATCCGGGACAGGCAAATGGAAGAATGTGTGGGCAGCTTCAGTCTCCGAGTTGTGACTTGATTTGGTAGGTAAGCTGCAAGGAGCAAGAAAAATTTACATGTAAATAGGACATAAATTGTAAGGAGCCTGCCAAGCAGTGTCATCTTCACTCTGTATGACTGTTTCTGTCCACTGCAGATGTATGCTGGGGTCTGCTGCTAGTATGTGTAGTAGAGTGGCTCTTTGGTTTCTTCAGATATCTCTTGATGTTTGTGGTGAGAGAAGGCATGTAAGAATAGTGGGGCTTCTTGGCCTGGTCAGAAGTTATATCCAAGACTGATTAGGCTTCTATATGTATGTACTTCAGCATTATATATATATAAAAGGAAGAAAATGGCAGTGGTCCATTTTGTGCTTTGTGAGAAGTAGTATGTTTACTAGCATAAGCATAGATCAAGAGTTGAAAAATATCTGATAATTTTCCCTTTTCTAGTTTAGTCTACATCCTGGAATTTATTTAATTGTAAAGCAAATCTAGTCTTTTTACAGTTGGTAGGGTTGGGACATTTACAGGAATTATGGCTTTTATGAGTTAGTACCACATTTTTATGTTGGATACTGTTGCTGAGGTTGAGCAAGGTAGGAGGAACTTGGAGTGTGCGAAGTTTTGTTTGGAAGGCTAGAAGAGTGAAAAAACTTAGGGATGGATTGTCTACAATGGAGTAGAACGTCTTTTCTGTGAACAGCATCCTGCAATGTAGTACTTGGTACTGATGTTACAGATGTCATTTTCATTATGTAATGACAGTCAAGTACAAAAGTACAAAAATCTGTAATGCTTGCTGGCAGCTATCCTTTACCTCTGCAGACTGGAGGTGTAAGCAGGGCTCTAGCTGGAGGGGAGGTAAAACCACCAGCAGGCTTGGACACAGCAGGAAGTATTCAAGACAGGGAACTACAGACTTAGGGAATCAATCCAGAGGATACCTGAGTTCAGATGTGAGTTTATTAAAAGGAATTCTGCATGCAAGCATGCTTTGTGGACTACATGGATCCTCCTTTGAACTTCCAGAGGTGTTGAAAATGAGCAGCGGTATTTTAGTGTTGCTCTCTGAGACTGCATTAATTAAATGGTAAACCAGTATGGAATTTTACTGAAACAGAAGCAGAGATGCAGGCTAAGTTGCTATGTGATGAGGAGGTTATTGATGTTGAGATTTGAAGAGACCAGGTTCTTCTTGGCAGTTCCTGTTTTCACTTGAATGTGTGGAGAAAACTTGAGTGAGAAGGAACTCCTTAGAACTATAATAGAAGCAAGGCATGTAAGTGCTCAATAGTAGTTGAAATAAATCTGCTGCATAGACTGAGGAGTTGATCATTGGTTAAGAAAGGGAGGAAAGGAATCCTGAGGAAGCAATCGTTAGCAAATGGGATTTTAACAGAACCTGTTAATGACACAGTGGATTTTCACTCTGAAATCCTGGCTGTACTTTAACACTTTCTAGTGTAGGCGGTAACAGAGTCAGCTTATAAAAGTTGGATGGCTGTTTCAGAAATGAGACCAAGATGTCCCAACTCATTCCTGAAACATGACAACTTGCTGTCAGCAGTTTTCAGTACTGACTTGCTTGTTATTGTTCTACCTTCATTGAAGGAATGCCAGTCTTGCTATGTCTCTTTTGTGGTGTAAATGAGTACCCTGGGTGGCATCAAAAGAAGTGTGGTCAGCCGGTTGAGGGAGGTGATTCTCCCCCTCTGCTCTGTTCTCATGAGACCCCACCTGGAGTACTGCACCTAGCTCTAGAGTCCTCAGCACAGGAAGGACATGGACCTGTTGGAGCAGGTCCAGAGGAAGGCCACAAAGATGTTCAGAGGGCTGGAGCACATCCCATGTGAGGACAGGCTGAGAGAGTTGAGGTTGTTCAGCCTGGAGAAGAGGAGGCTCAGGGGAGACCTTACTGTGGCCTTCCAGTACCTGAAGGGGGCCTACAGGAGAGATGGGGAGGCACTCCTTATCAAGGAGTGTAGTGAGAGGATCAATGGGTAATGGCTTCAAGCTGAAAGAGAGTAGATTCAGACTACATATAAGGAAGACTTTTTTTTTTTTTTTGTGATGAGGGTGGTGAAGCACTGGAACAGGTTGCACAGAGACATGGTACATGCCCCATCCCTGTAAACATTCAAGGTCAGGTTGGATGAGGCTCTCAACAACCTGAACTAGTTGAAGATGTCCCTGCTCATTTCAGGGGGGTTAGACTAGATGGTCTTTAAAGGTTCATTCCAAGCCAGACTATTCTGTGATCTTTTTGCCTAGCTAAAAACCTAGGTTCGTAAATTTTTTTTTGGTCGTCTGAAACACTTCATTTGAAGTTTTGGATGACAGAGAGTTGGTGCATTATTTTATAGGATAAAAGGAGAGAGTTTTAAGTTTGTGTTATTCTCTCTTGATAAAATAGGGAAGTCGGGTAGACCGCTACTCTTACAAATAACTTTTATACAGATAAGTTTAAAAATCAAACTCTCAAGTGCCTTTTGTGTTGTTTTTGGCAATAAGTTGTCAGTTTCAGCATTGGTAGTTGGAACAGAGTAGGCTCTCTCCCCTCTGCCCCGTGCCCCCCCGAACAAGAAATCCCTCCCCAAACTACTACCAGTTTAGGGGTAGGGCTGGAAGTGGAATCTTTTTTTGGACCTGTTACTGTTTTACACAAAAGTAACCTTTTTGTATTCAGTTTGAAGGGGTAAGGAAGGGTCTCGCTTGCATGTCTGTGTAATTTTATCTATTGAAGCATTGCCCTTCAACACTAGAGAGGAATTTATCACTTTCATTTCTGAGTTGGCTTTCTCTGATGGTTTTCTGAGTGGACTATATGGCTGTTCATGAAAATTGTGAAACAATGTCTGGAACTTTCTGACTGATTGCATTCAGCAGCTTTGCCTGTCATATAGTAATTATACCTTGTAGTACTGTAAATTAAGTTTGACCTGCCCACAAATGCGTACATGCACAAATCCATAGCTAGTAGCACTGATACATAGTTGTGTTCTGCCAAGCACAACTACTGTATGTTCTCATAAATATACAAGGTTGTCAGCTGTCAGACAAATGAAATATGGGGCACTTCAGAAAAGCACCCATTTCCACAAAATCATTCACAAGACTGAATATTATCTCCTTCACAGTACCTGACAGCAGTTTCTGTTTGTTGTATTGCCTTTCCCTGTTAATTTGTTTAGAGTCAGCTGCCTGTGGGCTGCTTTGTGTTCAAGTTTACTCTGTTTTCAGAACCCTTCTCACTCTCATAGTGTGGAAGACCTACATGCTTGTGCTGTGTGGTTAACAGAACACCAGAATGCTGCTCCCCAGGTTTTCATGGGAGTGCTCATGCAGCACGTCCTCTTTTCTAAACCAACACATGGAGGACCCACTTGACACACTTATAGCTTTACCAGGCAGCTGTCACCCAGACTTTTGTATTCAGTGTGTTTAGCATGGTGAATACAGCTACTCTGCCTGCAGATAATTACTGCTGGCTGTTGCTGACCATTGGGAAGAAAGAAGGGAGGGGAGGAGTAGTGGGGTCTTGGCATATAGCTTTCCTTTCTCATTCCTGGTCTTCATGGCTCTGAATGTTTCTGACTGTGGTGTTCTGGGGTGAAGGTCTCAGCGAGGTTGCTTGTAAGTTTAGGAACAAGAAATTTATTTTTTACTTGTTTATCTGAGCACAGTATGGGATGGTTAAAGCAGCAGTAGCTATTTCAATTTTCAGCTAAGATCCTGTGGGATTCAGCCGTGGTAATATTTTGCTCATGAATTTTAACTGAAGCATTTCACAGAGGAGAGACATGTACCTCTACTTGCAGATATGGAGAGCCTGAGGCATGGTGGCAAATTGTCCTGAGAGCCCAGTCGCAGAGCCAGGAAGAGAGTTCAACTCCACTGGGCACTGAGTCTGGGATTCCCCCCACGAGACCAGATGGGTTGGAAGGTCTCTAGCCCATTCCCCACTTCTGTTACTGTTGTGGTTTATAAAACCACGGGGACAGTTTTTGCTAAACACCTGGTGGGCTGAGGCAGGGAGCAGGGAGGGTTTCACTCACCACTTAAGGTCACGGGCAAGAGACTGACACAACTTGTAAGAACAATAAAACAACTGAATTTATTAACCATTTACAACAAGAAGCAGGATATTGAAAGAGAGAAACCGCATCTTACAAAAAGGCACTTCTCCCCCACCCCTCCCTTCCTCCCAAAGCCCAAAGGCTTGGTTCTGTACCTTCTCCTTCCCCAGCGGCACATGGGGGGAGGGGAGTGCGGGTGCAGTCAGTCCGCCACTC
>NW_010117895.1:31597-31816 GCF_000699245.1 Pterocles gutturalis
CGTGGGGCTTCTAGTTCCAGCGTGGGGTCCTCCACGTCTGCTTTTTTTCTTCACCATGTGGCAAGGGAAATGCTGAGAGCATTCTCTTCCATGGTCAGACTCAGTACCTGCGTGGCAGTCTCCCTCAAAATCTCGCTTCTCTTCTTTGCTAGAGGTCTTCATAGGCTCCTGGGAAAACGGACTCCCAGGTGAGCCATGGCAGAGGCCTGGGCTACGGCA
>NW_010117895.1:32049-47378 GCF_000699245.1 Pterocles gutturalis
CCCCCAGTTACCAAACATTTGGAGGTGGAGGGTGACTCTTAAGAATCATTTAAAAGGGAGCCACGACTTTAACCCCTGCTTTGCCGCCAGACAAAACCCATAACAGTTACGTGCTGTTGTAAGGTAATAAAACCCGCGGTAGTGCTTTGAAACTGTTCAAGGGATGGGGTTGAAATGTTATGAGAGCAAGCATAAAAATTTATAGTCACAGGAGTTGCAAATCTTACTATTTTCCTAGAGAGAATCGTACGCTTCCTTTGTCCGTGAAACTGAGCCCAGGCTCCTTCATGAACTATGCACAGGTAATCCCTTATGTTCCTTTTCCCCTCTTTTCAGCTGGGCCCCTTTGACTGCACAATTACAGAGTCATGTTTGAAAAGGCCCTGTCCACTGTGTACCCCCAGTTTTCCTAGGCACAGCGGGGCTTTTCAACACAACAGTGTGTTTGGGTGTGTGTGCTTGCACATCCCCATGAAGGAGGGAGCGTGGAACTAGCATGTGACCTGTTTCACTCCCTTCATCTCCAAACAAAAATTTCTCTCCTGCTGTTATTGTCCCCTTTGTCTTTTGATTCTTCTTCTGAAAATAAGTTATTTAATTTCTTTTTTCAACAGTCCAATAGGCATTTAAGGTATAACATATTACTCTTGGCACACCAGAAGGCTCAGTGGGCTGCTCTGTCAGCTGAGGTCAGCACTGTGAGGTGCTTGTGCAGTGAGACTGGCACGTTCTGCCTCACTTACCAAGAGCTAAAAGCATGCCCACAGTCCTTATTTGTGCCTTAGCTGATTTACATGGTATCCCAGTTATGTTTCTAGCCCCTCAGGTGACATTCATTTCTCTTCTTCCTCTTCATTCCTCTCGCTCCTAACAGTGCTCTTGACAGCTGGACCACAGCAAAATTTACTGTTTTCTCAGGGTATTGAAGACTACAGTATCTCATTGTAGGTCAGGTTCAGTGACTATATTTCCCTCTGAGCTGCCAGTCCCATAAAAATGGATGATCTGTCATTTAGTATGCCTCTGCTACAGACTGACTGACGTGAATTTGCAGTTCAGTCTCCGCTTGGTCCGTAGTACTTTTTTTCAGTCCCAAAGAGAGGGTATACTGAGGTCACTTGCCCAACTGAGCTTAGTAAAGGGATGCTAATTGTCTGCTTCCTCCATGAAACAAATCTATAAACAGCTTCAGGGATTGGCTGCATTTTCTGATCACCTTGGTGTTGATCAGTGATCACCTGGTAGTGACCAGTTTGGATCTCTTTTCACACAGTGCAAGGGGTAGGAGGCAGGGAGACTTTTCAAGGGCTCTTAGTTGTTCTTTGAACAGTGACTGCTTATCAACCTTGACTGTACCAGATCTAGCGCTTTCCTTAGTATTGGTCTGATAATTCTAAACTGCTGCAGGAAGTTACTCCTCTAATGTAGATTTCTCTCCCCTTTTTTTATGGAAGCATAGCAAGTTGCTAATCACCAACATGTACTGTATCTTTTCATAATGCCTTCTTTTATGGTAACCTGACTGAAGTTGTTGTTCTGTAATAAATCTTAATTATGCAGAAGGTATTTGTGACCTGCATTTTTAAGCACTGTTAAATGCTTAGGGTATAATTGTAGACTTCCTGTACAAGGAATCTCTTGATTTCAGTGTGTGCTAAGATGTATTAAAGCTGCAGGACTAAAGTAATAGTTGCTGACCATCAGACATTTTGGTTTATAGTTTGGAACCTCTGAAATGCAAGTTCTAAAGATGTTCTTCTTTTGCTATATATTCCCTTCCTAAACCCTAATTAGCAGCCTGCACCACACTTCTAGTCCTTAGAAGGTACACTAGTTAACATCATATACTGAGAATAGTCTTTGCCAGTGTTATACACAGTTCAAGCTTCTCCCTTGAAAAATTTAAAAGCACAACGACTAGTTTTATAACCCTACAGTAGCGTGTGACTGAAGTGGAGAAAGGGCCTTGGTCTATATTTGTTAACAAGCCTTACACAGTAAGGGATAGAGGGGCAGACTTTGCATTTCATGCTGCGTGGGAACCTTTCTTGATGTCCATGTACATGTAGAGGGATCAGGTGCAGTTTCTTGGTAGCAATCCTAGACTGACTGAAATAAATGAAAAAAAAAATTATTTTTAGTTTATAGGTGTTCAGGTGCTCACTGGCTGCCCAAACCATGGGACTTTCTTAGCTGTAATGTTTATGTACAGTTTCACAGAAGTGGAGTCAGTGATGGGATGCTTTTTGTATAGTAGGGAGAGATGGGAACTTGACTCAAGCAATCTACGTCACTAAAAAGGTGCCTGTTGTAAGAGGAGCTCTGCAGTCATGCTCAAGAAGCCACAGGGCTGCTCAAGAAGCCAAATGCAAACAAGTTAAGCCAAATAGCATTTATTCTTCCATTCTTCCCTGCTTCTTGCAATTGCCAAAAATTCCCCTTAATGGCGGCAAAGGTATTTATGGGAGTTGTGACATCTTTTTAAGATGGAGTACCTTTGAAAACACTGGCATGGAAGTAAAGTTTGTGAAGTAAAACAAGATTAAAAATAGAGTCACTTTCAGTTAATACATTGAAGGTCAAAAACCTTGCTTTTGTCATTCTTTTCCTTTTATATGTGATACGTATGCCGGGATTGTCCATCCTGTTCATGAGCAGTGCCAAAAACTAGTGTTTTCTTCAAGTTATGCATCTGTATTTGGTTTAGAGTTTACTGTTTGGTTGCTTCTTTTCTGTGTTTGAACTCTGTCAAAAGTTTAGCTGATCAGAACCAATAGTTTTTTGTTTTATTGGGTTTTGGTTTTCAACTTTTTGATGGCAGGCCTTCCAGTGTAGAGGTTTTGTTTGAGATGCCTTTTTTTTTTTTCTAGTTTTTGCTATGGGTGCTTCCCTTTGAAGTTGTTACTTAGCTCACTTCTGGGCTGACCAATGCAAGCCTGAACAAATGTGATTAACTTGAGCCTTTCTGCAGCTCTATTTCAACAAGGATCTTCAGGAAGACAGTGAGTGACATGACTGGTTACAGTTGGCAGGCTGGCTGTGCACCAGCCATGAGAATCTCTGTTACAGGGAACAGAAGGCTGCTGTGCAGTCCTGGCTGCGGAGGCTGTCAAAGGCGAGCTTCAAGCTGTACTGTACAGGAGGTTGGACAGGGAAGAGGGGTTGGGTTGATTTGCAGTCAGTAGTGCCCCTGTAATGAGGGGCATGTAAGGAATGATACTCAGCAGCTGTGATGTCCCTCATTCAGTGACAAATAATATGAATGTGAAAATTCAAGCAGCTAATATTTGGACTTTAGCAGAGGGGACAGGTGATTTCTTATGAGTCCAGAGATTAATTGCAACATCGGAGAGAATGTGGGGTGGTTGAAGTACTCCCTTGGGTAAATGGGTTGAGTGGTGTTGCCTTTAATAGAAACCTGGAAAATTAAATATCCAATATTTATTAAATAATTCTGTTTATTCCCTTGGTGTTTTCAAACCACTCTTTGGGTGTTACTTTGCAAACAGTATATACTTAATTCCCAAGTGTATTACCAGTCTTGTTTAATTACAAATTGTAAGATCAAAATAATAACTGTTACAAATGCCAGATTTTTGATTGCGGGGTGTGTGTGGATTTTTTGTTTTGCTATGTTCCCTTTAGTTCTTACTTATGTGTCCGCAAACTCTAGTGCTTATTAAATGACTGTGGTAGGGAAAATAAAACTTGTTCCAGTGGACGTAAACTCAAGCACCATAATTTCAGAAAATAAATAGTGCTGATTTCTGATGCCTCTGCAACACCCCCACCCATAAGTTTTGGACTAAACCTTTCAAATTGTTACCATGTTTAGTTCTCAAAACAAATGCTATAAGCATTAAATTGTTAAGATTAATAAAGACAACTTGCCAAAATCTTTAACTTGGCCTTAAACTGTTAACAAACCAAGTACAATTCCTAGTTAAACTTTCCTTTCCATCTTTTGCTTGAGGTTAAAATAATGGCTTGCAAGTAATATCTGTTCATACTCAGAACAAAAGCATGGTGACTATTTCACCTTATTCACATTTCTCAGTGTGACTTCGCTCATATGGCACAGGTTTTTCACATTTGAATATAACAGAAGTGTTGCAAAAGGTGAAGATACAGGCAGAAGTGCTGTTGACAGTGTAATGAAATATTGCTCTCAAAGTTAATGTAGTTGATTTTTTTTTTCCTAGTGTGTCTTTCTTGGTGGAGAAGGTGGAATCTGATAGTTGTGGAAGTGTGTGGTGTATTTAAGGAACCACTTTCAGTGTCGGATGGACCTCTGAGTTCCCTTTCAGCAGCAGTGCATTTGTGGAGGAATACGGTGTCTTGCCTCTTCTCTGGTGGGACCTGTTTCCTTTCCCACACTGGTCTGCTTTGCTCCTGAGACCAGGGGTGAAAAGGGGAATTGCAGATGGGCTTGCCACCTAATGAGGAGTGGAAAGAAGCAGTAAGAGTGCCCTTTCCTCACAGACGTTTTAGCTCTTAAAGAGTGACCCTTCTCATTTTGTAGTCTGTTCACGAGAAGGTGGGTTTTGTACCTACTCTGCTGCATTATTTTTAAAATCTGCTGACTGAAATCAGAATATGTGTGTATCACATCCCTGTGAATTGACTTGCAGATGAATGTGCACTATAGATTTGTTGTAATTTTACCCTGGCTGATAGCCAAATACCACACAGTCACTTGCTCACCCTCTCCACTCCTGGGGATGGCGAAAAGAATTAAAGGGGTAAAGAGAAGAGAGACTCATGAGTTGACATAAGAACAATTTAACTAAACTACAACAAAACTGAAAATTATAATAATGATGATAATAATAGTAATATATACAAATGAGTATTACACAGTTATACTGCTCACCCCCCGATGACCAAGGCTCAGCCTGCTCCCAGCTAACGATCCCAGAGCAGGGAGAGTCCCAAAACTGCAATCCCAGAACAGAGATAAGAGTCCAAGTGTCTGAGAGCTGACTGAGGGAGGGAGACAACCCTGTGAGAGGGACCACCTGGAGAGAGCCAGCCTGGAAATAGAGCTGACCTGGAGCAAAAGAGAGAACTTCTGGACAGAGCTCACCTATATACTGGGCATGATGTACATGGTATGGAATATACTATTCACCAATTTGGGTCTCAATCCTAAACCTAAGGTCAAATCTTAGGCTAGTAATTGGGGCTGTGCTCCCTCCCAGTTTCTCCTGCACCTGCAGACACTGGCACAGCAGAGAAGCTGAAGAGTCCTTGACTGTCCTGGCAGCAGCTATAAACATCAGTAGGTTATGGGCCTTCTCCTCAGTACAAATTCAAAACACAGCCTCTTACGAGCTACCGTGAACAAAGTTAACTCTGTCTCACCTGAAACCAGGATAAGTTTAAAACACACTTTTAACCTGAGAAATTTAGTATGCTGGTGTGTGTTGGAGGAGGGCTGTTTCTTGTTTTGTTTGGCTTTTTTGGTCAACGGAAGGTTAGTTGGGAATGGATGCTGTCCTGCCAAAGCCTTTGGTAGAGTGGTGAAGATACCTTGAAATTGACATTAGAGGTGGGTGAATCTTTGAGAAAAGCTCTTCTTTTTTTTTTTTTTTTTTTTAAGCTCTTTAAAAGCTCTGGATTTTTTGATGAGGGGATTTCTTCTTCCACCTTTTAAATTTTATTTTCTCGTTGTGTTTGTTCCTCGGTGCATCAGAATGAATGTAATTTGGGTGAACATGAGAACCTTTGTTTTTCAGGCCTTGTTGTCCCAAAGCCAGGAAAATTTTGAAGGGAGGGAAGGAGTGGACCGTCTGAGTTTTAAGGGGCGAGGAGGGGAAGGGAGCAGAAATGTCACGTGAAGTCATCAAAATGCGCTCTAGAAATGTTTTCTAAACTGATATTTCGAAACTAATGCCTTCTCATGTTTGAACAGTTGAACTAAAAATATCACCTTTGTATAAAACTACTACAAAAATGATAGATGGTCTACAAGGTGTCCATAGTGTTGAGCACACTTCAGACTTGCGTGCTTGGTGCTAGAATCTCTTTGTGCTTGAAGAGACTAACTGTGTTTTCTAACGGGAATAAGAAGGGCCATTGTGTTAGTAACCCTCAGTTACTAAACCCTCAGTTTTGTTCATGTACTCCTCACTTGGCCTAAGAATTGGTTGATGTCACCGCAGTGTCACTGGCATTCCCAATGATGGCTGCTTTTTTTCTCTGAACTGCACAGGTCAGATCTCTGATTATTCTCTGATATTCTTTAAAAACATCACAGAAGAAAACTGACTGTCTCCAGCTTTTAATCTTCATGACTGGGAATATGAATTCAAGATAAGCATACAACACACCTTGTAAGTCTTTCCCCTATAAAAAAATGTTAGCATTTTTTTCCTTAAAAGAAGGAACCATTCAAAAAGTATTTGAGCTCAAACCTGGTGAAAAATATGGGAAAGCCTTGTGTCCTGGGGAAAAATCAGTTTTGCTAAAGCCCTAATGCATTAATGTGGTATTTCTTCTTTTGTTGTGTAATTTAGGCTTTCTTGATGTCTTTTGGGATCTGGAGTTTTGAGAGAATGGTTATATCAGATGCCAATATAACTTCAAAGTCTGGAGACCGAGACAGTCCTTGTCATTTTGCTGTTCTTTGTCTCCCCATTCACTCTTGAGTGAGAACATGATACCTGGTATCTGCTCTTGGAGTTGGGGGTGAGAAGTGAATGAGCTTCACGTACACCCTCTTTTGATGTGACTTGTGACGATAGGCAGTTTTCTAAACTTGCCCATTTTCTGCATCTTTCAGCTGACTCTTACCATATACTTTCTATATGCTTCGACTGTCATGACTACAACTTGCTACACATCTGTGATAAGATTTTTTAAATGAAGTGTTGCATGTTGCACTTGAATAACTTTTGTGTCTTGTAAATGGACACTGCTTCTCTTAAATGGGATGCTTCTAGTCCTTTAAGAGGTTCATTAGAATGTAAAGGTGGCCTGAATGTCGGTGGTTATCTATTCTTTGCCTTTCCTTGAGACCAAGTTTGTAGAATCATAGAATGGTTTGGGTTGGAAAGGACCTTGATCATCAAGTTCCAACTCCCCTGCCATGGGCAGGAACACCTCCCACTAGACCAGGTTGCTCAAAGCCTCATCCAGCCTGGCCTTGAACACCTCCAGGGATGGGGCATCCACAGCTTCTCTGGGCAACCTGTTCCACTGTCTCTCCACCCTCACAGTGAAAAATTTCTTCCTAATATCTAATCTAAATCTGCCCTCTTTCAGATTGTTACCCCTTGTCCTGTCACTACACTCCCTGATAAAGAGTGTTTCCCCATCTCTCCTGGAGGCCCCCTTTAGGTACTGGAAGGCTGCTATTAGGTCTCCCCAGAGCCTTCTCTTCTCCAGGCTGAACAACCCCAACTCTTTCAGCCTGTCCTCATAGGGGAGTTTTTCCAGCCCTGTGACCATCTTTGTGGCTCTCCTCTGGACTTTCTCCAACAGGTGCATGTCCTTTTTGTGTTGGGGGCCCCACATCTGAACACAGTGCTCCAGGTGGGCTTTCATGAGAGCAGTTCTATGTTTGATGAAGTAGTGAAGTGTGTCAGGCTTGTAAGGAGGCCAAAGAAAACAGAGCCAATGCCATGGGTTAGGTGTGTGTTGAACTTGTTGAATCTGAACAAGAGATATTAGTGCCTCGTAATTCTTCCCTTTAATGTGAGTGATTTAGCAGGGTGTGTTAAGCAGTAGACTGACCAATTTTTCTTGTACTGCTGACAGTTAAACTAGTTTTTGATTATGTGGTGCTCCCTTTCTTGTTTAGTTGTATGCTTAGAATGTTTTTTTCAAATATTACTTGAAAAATAGCAAACTTATTTCACACTGAGGTCACAATTATGAAGTAAAGTTTGAACTTCTGAACCTGTAAATATGACATACCTTTTTCAGAGGTAGATGTTTCTTATGCTCATCTTGGAGAAAGTGCTAGGCAGTACTTTGTACCAATGTATAAACTCTGTTGGGCAGACATGACATCAAATGTCTAACAAGCACACTAACTGTACTAATTATTTTTCTAAGCTACACTCAGAAGACTCCTAGTTGCTACTTTTCCTTCAGAAGCTATTTTTGGAGCTGCAAAAAAACAAGCCAAGTCCAATTCTTGACAGAATAGCTTCCAAAGACACACTTAAGGATCAGAAAACATCCTCACAGACATTCAGTCTTCCCCGTAGATCCTGCTTTTTTCCCTGTCAGAGTTGTTGTGGATGATCTTTCATGCTATTGCTAGCTCTTTTCAGCTACATACTGTACTTAAAACAACCCACACAAAAGTGGGAGAAATTACTTTGACACATGGCAGCATGAATTATTTTGAATTCTAAAACATGGGGTCTTTCATTAGAATTAATCCAAGCCTTCAAAGTTTATCTTTATAATTACTGCTAATTGCAATATTGGTTAGGAAAGTTGTGTTCTAGTCAAGCTTCTCTGATCCTTAATTTTATACGATTTCATGGTTGTAACAGGAAAAGGTTTGAGAGATGCAAAACAGTGATGTGCAGTATAATCTGCAAAGAGAATAAATCATGATAGCATAACAGGTCTTCATTAGTATGGAGATGCAAAAAAGAGCTTACCACTGAAATGTTTTGTCTGTAGGTGACATGTATATGCAGGGTTTGGAAGATTTTATTTCCAGATCTATCTTTTGCTTGATTGACCGATCAGTTTCTTATTAACCGGATCAGAGGTATAATAAATACAATTAATAGGTGGAGAATGTAAAACAAAAAGCTGCTGGGATGTCACTGCTTAAAAAATAGTAGCTTAAAGTAAAGAGCTGATTGGCCAGCCTGCTGAGCTCTATGAAGACTTGCTAGACAGTAGTGTTTCTATTGATTCAAAAATGTCATGATTAGTAAGTTTTGTCTCCCAACACCAGCTAAATGGATACAAAGTGTAGAGTAGGGCAAGCATAAATCAAATTGGTTAAACCCTGGTAAACTGAAATAAAATCGTTGGAAGTCAAGATGAACATGAGACAGAGCAGACTCTGTGAAACAGTAAATCCTGGCATTTTTGTGTTAGATCACTCCAGGAAGGTAAATAAGACGGGAGGGTGTACTGAGTTGAAAATTCAGTAGTACTACTACTTCAGCTGAAAAGAAGAGGATTTAAAATTTCATGTGGACTTAAGGGACTTCACACAGCAGGTAGACATGCCCACCCCTTTTCACAGCTGTGTGTTTGAGGTCTGCCTGCTAATTTTTGTTAACAGCTACAACCTCTCCTTGCCAGAGGTATTTCTTGTAATTTTTTTTTTTTAATTCACATTTTAAATGTAGCTTCTGTTCCCTTTCTGTTCCTTTGACAGGTGCCATGGAAGTGCTATGGGAAGAAAAGTTGGGGAAGCATCTTGAGTAACTGGAGAGCAAAATCTTTATAAAATAGGAGAAGGAAGTAATAAGAACAGGAGTAGAAATGAAAGTCATTGAGAAATGGAAGTAATCTGAAATCAAGGAAAGGAACTACCACTGTAAAGCATCATGATTTATCTGGTGTTGGATTGCGAGGAGAGATGGTGTGAGAGGCTCCTAAGTAGCTAACTTGAAGGCCGAATGGCTTGCCATATGAAATCTGGTGCATGGAAGTGGGGAGTCAGGGTTTAAGTTCCCATAGTGATTTGGCTGTGTGTTGTGGTTTTCTTCCTTTGAGTCAGAGATAGGAACAGAGACATGAGTTGTCAGAGCATAACTAGCTGCCCATCTCTCGCACAGGTCTGGTTAGAGGCATGTTCTCATGCATTGTGCTGTTCAAAATACAATGCTAGCACTTTTTCCTACTTAGTTTTAGGTGGCGGTGAACAAGATGTTTCAAATAGTGGTTTTGGAAGATAGCAGTTACACTGCAATAACAAAGGACTACAAGGTCGTAATAAAGGCCAGTAAGGGATTTAAAATAACAAATTGACATGGTGAAAAGTGTTATTGTTGCTTTAAGAAAACTGAAAATCCTCCAAAAATGTACCAGAATTGATTTACAGAGAGAGAAGAGAGAAGTATGTGTTTGTAGTGACCTTGGGACTAAATACTTGCTTTGGGGATTTGACAGGTATGGTTTGCAGATCAGAGAAATAAAAAGCATGTGTAGGAAGTATACACTTGATTGCTGGAATGAAAAACAAAGCTTTAGCACTTATTTTAAGGTTCTCTGCCCTTTTTTTATTTTTTTTTTTTTACTACAGAAATTGTGAGTGTAATTTGGTTGCCAAAGTTGTTCTCTTCAGCGGTAAATATGCTTTTAAGCATCTGACAATGCCTATTGAATTCAGAGAACAGCCAGACAAATACTGTGTTCTACATCTCTGATATCCTTAGAGTTTTTTCTTTTCTGTTTGTTTTAAGCCAAATTAATTTTATGACTGTGCTAGTAAGTTTTTTGTAATGAATTGTATACTCCATAAAGGAAATGGGAGAAGCAGGAGAATGAGACCGGGTATGTAGTGAAGAGGGGTATTTTTAATTGGATTTATTGACCAGTTTATGTAGATTGCAATAGTATTAAAACCTGTAAGAAACCAGCACTGCAGAAGCGTGTGCTTAGGTATTTTAGCACTCAGTGTGTAGCATATGTGCTCAGCTGAACAGGGAACAGGGTTCTTTGGTTTTTGTCTCTGTTGGTTATTCATCACATGACTATAAATAAATTGCTTAATTTTCATATTTTTTCTGCCTTCTGTACCTACATATATCTTAAACACTGTGATGTAGTTTTAGGAAAGGTGCTAATGGGCCAAACTCTTTCCTTCCTTTTTGCTTGTTTCCTCTCTTCCATTTGGAATAGTTCTTGGTGTGGTGAGCAAGCAGAGGGGCTCTCAGCATCTTTAAACACCAGCTCTCTTTGGCTGAGAAATTGCCGACATAACCCGAGCACTCCAACACCAGTGAACTGAAAAGGAAAAGAAGTTCACAACTAAGTCTGAGACCTTGGCCTGTAGGAAGGCTCCATTTCTAGTTGTGACTGGTCTATCAAGGACAAAAGTGGATTACAGAAGGTCTGGTGTTGCTGGTTTGCCTTTTGATCTTGAACTGTGAGTTGCTTATACCAGCTTCTTGTGGGCATAACTGAGATGAGAGACACATTAACTCTGCCATGTACATATCTTCTGACACAAAACATTATGCAACAAATAGTAAAATATTAGATACAAGACTGAGAAATTGTGTTTGGCTGTGGGGCCACCAACATAAAAAAGACATGCACCTGTTGGAGAGAGTCCAGAGGAGAGACACAAAACTGGTCACAGGGCTGGAAAAATTCCCCTGTGAGGACAGGCTGAGAGAATTTGGGTTATTCAGCCTGGAGAAAAGAACGCTCTGAGGAGACTTAATAGCAGCCTTCCAGTACCTAAAGGGGGCCTCCAGGAGAGATGGGGAAACACTCTTTATCAGGGAGTGTAGTGACAGGACAAGGGGTAACACTTAATCTGAAAGAGGGCAGATTTAGATTAGATATTAGGAAGAAATTTTTCACTGTGAGGGTGGTGAGACAGTGGAACAGGTTGCCCAGGGAAGCTGTGGATGCCCCATCCCTGGAGGTGTTCAAGGCCAGGCTGGATGAGGCTTTGAGCAACCTGGTCTAGTGGGAGGTGTCCCTGCCCATGGCAGGGGGTTGGAACTTGATGATCTTTAAGGTCCTTTCCAACCCAAACCATTCTATGATTCTATGAATTAACATGTCTTTCTCCTGGCTGAACACACACTCTGTGAATTGTATAAATTAACAAACTGAACGTGCTATTAACATATATATTTATGTTTCTGATTTTATTTTTGTTAGAGATACAAAGAAACTTGTTTGAACTGAGCTAGTTATAGAGCTTGTGGGGGGTAATCTGTGTTGTTCTTCTAGTGAATTGTGAGGTTCTCTTGTATCTCTGAAATAGCAGAGGTTTTCTTCTTTATTTAGTGATCTTGTGGATAGAAATTGTAGTGCCAGTCAAGATAGTTTTGACCAAATGCATGGTAAAGGAATGCTTCACTGAGCACTAGTATTTTGTAGAAAGGCATGACGTGAGGTTAATTCTTCATGAAGGTGAATGAGCAAAAAAATTCTGGGCTTGTGAAAGCTATATGATAGGTGATTTCAAAATTTGTCCAGCAGTTACTGGTCACGGTAGTTCTAGGTAGTTGGAAAACAGCTTGGAGTGAAATTATAATTTAATTGGCTTAAATTCTATGTCACTGGAGACTGTCAAATTTTCACAGAAGCTTTCGTTTGTATCATAAGCTCATTGAATCAGGACCTGTATCTTCCCATGTTTTTGTAGACTGCCTTGAACTGCACAGAGATATTATGGGGCCTTCACCAGCTGCCATTGCATAAATAGTATGATGTGATATCAGTCTGACCTAACTTCTTACCATCACTGTGTCCTTTGCAAATTGATTTTCAGTTTAATAGCTAATGACCATCAGTATCAGTGTGAGTGCCTGGTGGTTTGCTCCTGTTTTGGTGGCACCATTCTGACTCGGAAAGCATTTATCTGAAAACTGTTTTACAGCGTCCAGTGGGCCAAATCTGTGGGTGTTGGTTCAGAGAATCAGCTGACATTCTTAGGGAAAAAGGACTAAGATTTTGGGCAGGTGTAGTGAGTGGCCACCCCTTATGTTAGTTATAGGTGCCCCAGTGTGCGCAACCAATCGTACCCAGAGAATATCAGGTGGGCTTTTAAGATATCTGCAGGGGTTAAGTTGATAGGTGATGAGGGAATGGGGTGAGAAAAAAGGGATATTCTCCATCAGTATTAGTCATGAAATGGAGAACGTGACTGAGTAGTGTTTGGCATTTTTTGTTAAACATTGTGTGAAAGAACTTGCAAGGTGCAGTTGATGACCCTGAGAGTCTGCCTTCTGCAATCTTTCCTCTAGAAATGGAAAATGGGTTGCTTTGGATGCATATAAAGATGGTTGTGATTAGCACCTCTATGTAGAAGACAAAGATTACATTGTATGGCAAGTATGAACTTCAGAAGGTGGAAGAAAAATTGAAAAGCCATAGCTGAATGCTTTTGGGTAGGCAAAACCAAGTCTTTTATTCTTGAGATAGCCCTAAGCTGTCAGTGAATTTTTGTCTTCTTGCTTTTAGATACAAAAGTTAGACCAGGACAATCATGACATAATATCAAACTCTCTATCCACTTGCAGGTGTGATTGCAAAAAAATGAGAAAATACTGCAAACAACTTTTGAACATCAATTTTTACATTGAAGTTCAAGATGAGATGCTGAAAGTTTGGGGTATTTATGAAAGTGAGTGAGGGAAGTCAGGGATGCTTTTAATTGAATCACATTTTCACAAGTGAGCCAGCAGTGGATTTGCAGCAGTAATATTTATGGCACATAAAGACTAGCCAATTTCCAACAGTAAAACTAAAGAATCAGGATTGTGTAGGCAAAGCTGTAGAATGGAAAGCGGGGAGGAAATGACTTCCTTTTTATTACCAACTGTTTTACCGCAGGCTGGAACCTGAGGGGAAGAAAACATCATATAACTTAACATTAGTCTGTTTTGTTCCTGCTTGTTTGACACCTCTACCAACGCTGATTTCTTAATTGAAAAAATGGATTGTTTCTGAAAGTATGTTATAATCACCTAAACTATGGATGCAGCAGTAGCCCTGTTAGATAAGACAAAGTATGTGGTCATTTCTTAAAGGAGGTGCTTTTCAGTTTGTGACTGTGCTTTGCTTTCAGGATCATTGCTCAGTTGTGGTATTTTCAGCACCCTGTAATACACGCTATTAAAAGCAGTCATGCTGACCCACTTCCTGTCTTTCATGTTGGGTGCAATATGTGGATATTGATGGCAAAATGTAAAACTTCTCACTTGTCTGATCTGCCCTTGTGACAGGTGATTGCTTTGCTTATATATTATATACATTAACCCCCTCAAAGTATAAACACTGAAAATATTTCTGTAAATTGACAACTGCTTTGAATAGAAAGAAAAGACTTCTTGAGTGTGACTAGTCTCTTTATATAAAATAAGCAAGACTAACAGAAAATTATTAACTTATACTTCAGCTTTCACTTAATCACATTAGCTTTCTGCTTGCAGATCCTGACTGCAGACTACCTCCCAACATATTTTTCTGTTCACATCTCTTTCCCATCTGTTATTAAGAACCAGTGCAGAATAAAGTTGAGTTGGGATGACTTTATCCTGGCAAATGCTATTCACCCCAGCAAAGAAAACTATGTAAGATCCTGTTTCTCCCTTGAAAACCTTGAGCTCCCATCATTTGGCAGCCAAGCAGTACAGTAGCTTCTTGAAGGTTAGTGGAGTTGAAACAATTGCAGCAAGCTTTTGATTCTGCCACTGAGCTGAATTCCAGTTTTTTAATTAAGTGTTTAATAGGAAAGGGCATAACTGAAACATCTATTGCCATTGCTTAGGACTCTGGCTTCCCCATTAAGAGTCATATCAGAAGCTTGAAAGTTGCTTTACTTTTAGGAAAACATAGTTGACCGCACAAGATTTGCACAAATAATAGCTTTTAAGGAAAACAGTTTACTGTTCCTAAGACTAGGAAGTAATTTTTTACTTAGAAATAAAATTATCATTATTTGATACATTGCTCAAAGTAGATAAGAGATCTTTCAGTAATCTCTAGTGCTGTAACATTTTGGAGAAAGCTAAGTGCTTCCTACCGTTTAACCTGATATAATATGTGTATAGACATACCCAAATGTAATATCTCTATTGAGTATGACCTCATTCCATTGCTGCTAATTGTGTGGTGATAATTGCGGGTCTTGTGCTGGGATTTAAGCACATGCTGGATTTGCAGTGGTTTGCAGAAGTTGATGCTTCATTGTCTTTCATTCATTGTTTTAGTAAGGAGGCAAATTGTGTGCTGTTCAGAGAACTCATACTGAACTTTTTGTTATTATTTTTAAAGTGCTCCCCCTTAACTTTTTTGATTAAAAAAAGAACGCCTATCTAAGTGGGAGAATAGGTTTGTTATCTTTTAGTTGAGCAAATTGTCTCATGTAAATCTTCTATGTCCAAAATGATTATAGAATCATAGAATCAGTAAGGTTGGAAAAGACCAAGGATCATCAAGTCCAACTGTCAACCCACACTGCCTAACTCACTAAACCATATCCCGAAGCACCACATCTACACGTTTCTTGAAAACCTCCAGGGATGGTGACTCAACCCCCCGGGGATGGTGCCCCCCCCCCTCCCCTGGCCAGCCTGTTCCAATGCCTGATCACTCTTTCAGTGAAGAATTTTTTTCTGATATGTAGCGTAAACCTCCCCTGGTGTAACTTGAGGCCA
>NW_010117896.1:0-7891 GCF_000699245.1 Pterocles gutturalis
TTTTAATGCAGCCCAGGACACAGTTGGCCGCCTGGGCTGCAGGCACACACTGCTGGCTCATGTCCAGCTTCTCGTCCACCAGGACCCCCAAGTCCTTCTCTGCAGGGCTGCTCACAAGGAGTTCTTCTCCCAGTCTATACCAGTACCTGGGATTGCCCCAGCCCAGGTGCAACACCTTGCACTTGGCCTTGTTGAACCTCATGAGGTTCTCATGGGCCCACTTCTCCAGCCTGTCCAAGTTCCTCTGGATGGCATGCCTTCTCTCTATTGTATCGACTGCACCACTCAGCTTGGTGTGGCCTGCAGATTTGCTGAGGGGGCGCTTGATTCCATTGTCTATGTCATTGGGGAAAAGAGCACTGGTCCCAAGACAGACCCTTGAGGGACACCACTTGTGACCAGCCTCCCTCCAGACATAGAACTGTTGACCACAACCCTTGGCTGCGACCAGCCAACCAATTCTTTATTGACTGAACAGTCCATCGTTCTGATCTATACCTCTCCAATTTATAGAAAAGGATGTGGTGAGGGACCATGTCAAAGACTTTGCACAAGTCCAGGTAAATTACATCCATTGCCCTTCCTTTGTCCACCAATGCTGTCACTCCATCATAGAAGGCCACCAGATTGGTTAGGCAAGATCTGCCTTTGGTGAAGCCATGTTGGCTGTCTCGGATCACCTCTTGGTAACTCAATAAGACCACTCATACACAAATCATATCAAAATCATATCTTGTGCACATGCCCATAGCATGTTTTTAGGCACACTGTGTGGATGCCTCAGGTAGACTATTACCAGAAACAACAGTGGACACGTGAGCAGTAAAATGGTAGCAAACCCCAGTTTCCCTGACACTCCAATTTTGCTTCCTAGCAAAAATCCAAATGCAAGTTTCGTCACGTGCAGCATATCTTCATGCACAACCTGTGCAGGAGGGTTTGTATGCTTTTACACAAGGGCACAGGCAGAACCCCCTTGCTCCAAACTGAGCAGTTAGCTCACCTGGAATGCACTAACATTCAGCTTTTAAAAGTGGCATTACTGGGAATTTATTCTTTACTTATTTAACTTTTTTTTTTTTTTGCATGAGTTTTTGTGTCTGTTAACATTAATTTCTCTTCCTATCTTTTGCTTCCATGCTATGATGCAAGTCCAGGACAAGCATCAAACAAAGTCCTTCTCTCAGCAGTCTTCAGAGACTGGAACCACTGATCTGCCCTAAAATTCACAGGCAAAAAAAAAATGGTGAGCGAACTTCAAAATATAACTTACCAAGCCTTCTTTCTTGTCCTGTACAGATACACCACGCAATATGGAGCCCTCATAGGGATGTGAATAGCCTTAAACTATATTAGAGAGTTTTCTGAAGAGGGAAAGTGAAAACTGCACCCTTTTACAGTACATACACATAGAGTAACCACATAGTAGAACTCCAGGCAGCTAAGCCAAGGGAGTTGCAGCAGGTTTGCAGCAGCTTCAAATGTGCCAGCTGGAGGATGCATGGGAGGGGGAAAAAAAAAGTGGACACAGAGCATGGTTGAGGGATTTCTGAACAGCATGAGAAGGGCTTATTTCCCACTGTAGCTCCCCACCTCAACATCAGAATAAGTTCGGATTCTGCTATTAATTTCAGTTAACTCAGTAAGACCACTCAGACACAAATCATATCAAAATTTCTTTCAGTAGGTCTTCCCCATGACTAGGAAATGTGCTGGAGAGTTACTCAAGTTTTTGACATCCAAAGGTAAGAGAGATAGAGAATAAAAGCAGGGCACACCATGACAGATCCAAGAATAAACGAAAACATTTTAGGAAGACTTAATCCTGAGGAAAAAAAACAGAAATGTATGTCAGCTAAGTACAGAACACAAAGCCACTTAAAATTATTTTAAAATATACATTCCTCTGACCCAGAAGTAAAGTCTGAACTCAGTTCAGTTCTGCACTTTGTGGGGAACTTGCTGTCACTGACAGTTCAGTCCCAAGCATCCCTGGAAGCTGTCAGCCCCATTCAGTGTATTAACAACTGGTAACATCAGATGCCAAATGCACTGGGTAACTTCTAGTTTATATATTAATGTACGAGATCTCTATTAAGGATAAAACTGCCTGCTATTTGGATAACTTTCCACCTTAATAAACATCTCAAGGGACGTAAGATATTGCTGAGTACTATTATAAATATTGTTGCTGTTACCTTTATTAATACATACACAAAATAACATAACAAATAACACATTTCACAATAGACTAAAGCAAGAGCTATAACCATTCTGTCATAAACTACTACAAAAAAAAAAAAAAAAAAAAAAAAAACTTTTGGCTCTTTAAATGCAAACTGCTCCCTTTTACTTGAACAGAACACCTTTTATTTTTCAGAGAACAACTGTAAGCTATTGACACATGCTATCATTTATCATTTCCAAATTCTAACTGCAGTTTCATTGCTAAAGCAGGCATTTCTTGCACCACTGAAACATAAATCTCTCTGGGACTAGAAGAGAGCAAGTCTGACATAACATCATGTGGGACAAATTACTTCCCAATTACAAAATTTCATTAAGACTGGGTTTAGATATCCAGTCTCACAACTGGCAGACCAACTGGCCAGCTGCTTTTTGCAAAGAACTTCAATCCATGGAACTGAAAACCAGTAGGGCTACTCAGTGGCTTTCACAGATGTATGTACAGAAACCAAGCATGCTGGAAAAGAAGGGTTAAGTTGGGAGCAAGATCTAACTGACTGAGCTTAATTGGCTAAATTTTACACTTTGGTACCCATTGTACTTTTTAAATCATTTTATTGTAATCTCATCATTACAATATTAAGAGCAAGCACCTGGGGGCTAAAATCAAGAAGTTAAAGAATCTGGTTTATGATGACGTGGTTGAATTGGTGCATTAGAATTGGTGCATTATTTCTTCTGAAAGCATGAGCTGTTAAACACAGTAGCCAGTGGTATGTAGGAGTAATTCTTGTTCCCTGCTGTCAGAGATCATGTTCTTAAGTTTATTTTTTCCTTAATACAAAATCGACAGATTTAGTGTTTAGCAGGGGAAGTTTTTTCCTGGCTTTATACATAACATACAACTTGCTTTCTTAGAACATAAGGCAGTGCATTGTATGGAAACTATTGGTAGCAGTGTATACAGCTAAGAACTTCTTCATGTTATCATCCTTATGTTTCTTGGCATCCCATTTTAATGCGATTGGTAAGATCCTTGTAAGTGCCCCACAAATGCTCCCTTTGTAAGATAATTTATGATAACAGGGGATCAAAGCCCAATTGCCATGTTTCTAATGATGTCATCCAGCATCTGTAATATTAACACTGTAAATAATATTATGATATAACAATAAGGGAACTTCATCATAGCAAATATTGTTAAACGTGCAGACCGTTGTATTAACCTACATCTGGTAGACAGCATTACACTAATTAAGAAGGAACACATGGTACACTGACATCTAGGACTGGGGTGTTCTGTCAGCCATTGTAACTATTGGTGAGCAACTCTCTCAGAGGTATCTAAAAACTGTGGACTAAGACTAGATCGGTATTGCCATATGATCACTAGGTCATTCGGTCTACTGGATTTTCCTATAAAAGTGCTCCAAACGTGAAAAAGCACAGCTGAGCTCTTAACATTTGCGGTGTAAGCAATAATATTAAGAGAAAGTAAATGGGGCCAAGTCAAAAAGTATGATACTTATTTTAGAAACACTGGGTCAACATGTTTTTTGAGTCAAGCAAAACAGGCATGTGACAATACTAATGTAAGAATAAGGAAACAGGAAATTTATCCTGGGTTATAAGTGTCAGAATGCAAAGTGTAAAAGTGTAATTTTACACTTTTTACAAAAAGTGACAGGAACTTTTGCACAGGAAATTAGTACAGAACGACCCAGTCATCAGTCTCAAATCATATAAGTATTTCAGATGATTCATCAGGATCAAGCTCTAAATTAAGAGCAATGAAACAGTTCAGAGGATCTGAGAATGTTAAAATGCACTTCAATGGCAGCTTGAGAAAACAGATTTGCAAATATATTTTACAGATGAAAGAGGCCAGACAGTGAGCCAGAGCTCTGGATCATAAAATGTTTCAGTCATGTAAAATACTGATTCAGGGATTCAGGTAACAACCAATATAGAAGAGGAGCCTACGTCTCTAAAGATAAAGGACAATTCTCTTCATTGCATATAAAGGCTATTAAAGGCTCAGTTTTGGAAAAACAAGCTAACGCAGATTAACAACACTAGAGCTGGCCCATGCAAGACCATTGTAAGTGGCACATAATTTAAAAACAAAACAAAACAAAAACAACTTATTAGGGAAGTTAGTCTTTGTATTTTTTAATTTAAGAGAAATTTTGAAGAAATATAGATTCTCCTAATAAAACTTTATACAGACACTCAATATGCACAAAATGGAAAACTTCCAAAATGGGAGAGAAAAAGATTTAAAATATATTCCAGATACTCCTCCCATCAACACACATGCTGGGCCATTCCTTGTTCAGAATCCCAAGTAGCTTGCAGAAATGCTTAAAGACACAGAAACCAATCTAAAATATAGTTGATTTAATCCTACAGAAGATATGCCTGGATAAGGAGACAAAGCTAAGCCCACAGAGGACTTGATTTCCCTGAAGAGTTTTTAAAATAATCCAATTTTTCCTGCAGATCTTTCCAAACCTTTACATTATCATGCCTGCCAGATTTGTGCAGTCAAGACATGGCTTTAGCACATCCTTACTTTTTTTACTGAATATTAATAAAAATATGAACTAATCTCGGTCCAGTAACTGATCGTTGAGGAACCTCTCCAGTAACTGCTGGATCTTTTTTCTCATTGATAGAAAAGCTCACTTCTCCTTCCTAAATAAGAATTGTTCTCAGTCAGTGTGACTTACTATAATCTTCCCTTTTAGAATACAGTTTGTCTACAAATGCTAATCTTCCCAATTGTAGCAGTGCCATGAGGGCATGAAAAGGTTAAGACAAGTGTATATTAAAGATAATTTTGGTGGAAATCTTTTTCAGGACATCTGTGTCTATCATTGAATTATTTTTATTATTATTTTTCTTAAGAAAAGTTTGCCTAATAGATTTTTACCTCAGAATGGAAGACCAAGAGGCTGAATTCAGTTTAGATATACCTATTGTTCATTTACGACTTCCATGACCTGCATAAAGTAAGGTAACAATAGCTCTGTCAGACATCTGCCAGCCCATGTGGAGTTTGCACTCTGCCTGGGTTGTCAAACATCCAGGAATATTGGACAGATGGCCAAAGTCCAAGGAAAAAAAAAAAAAAAAAAAAAAAGACATAAAGCCTTGTGCTTGGCAAGCACAGACCTCTGTTAGCCCCACCTCAAAACCACCTCTTCGAAGAACCCAAACCACAGAAGATCCACAGATTCAAATTCATCCCAAACACAGCAAATGTCACATACCATGGCCAGTTTGCACAGGTATGTCCAAGCGCCACCTTCTGCTTCTCAAAAAGAGGTTGAAAACTGCCTTGCCGTATGTCTCAAGAGCCAAATGGCCGTGCCAGAAAGGAGCGCAACCAATAATGTATAGACATACGCACTTCTTTAGTCTTCAGCCCCTTGAGATATTTCTCAAAAGTAGGACAGGAAAAGCTCTGCAGGCTATCAGGAGACATTTACCTGCCACAGGCCCACATTTTACTTTTTCTACTACTTCATGGATTCAGTTCTCTCAGCTGTCAGCAAGGGATCTCTCATAAGCACTAAAACTTCAAAGAAGATTAAATGATACATTGAAATTACTTTTCTGGCAGCCGGCTCTGGGTGGGAGGATACTCCTATTATCTGAAGTGCTGGGTAAAAATGATTACTTTTAAGTTATTTTTGTAAAGGGTTTCAGCCTAAGCAGACTTTAAACAAAGGGCAGAGTTCTAATAAAATACACCATTCAGCTAAATTATTGCACTTTTAGTTTTAAACGCCATCTTAGCATGTTAGTAAATATTCATTTTTAGAGCTCTAAAGTGACTTGCTATTTAAAAAAAAAATCTGATTTATTCTTTTTTCAGAACCGTAAAATATGTATCGAACCATTATCCCAAGAGTTTTCTATTTCTGTTTACTAATGAAACCTCTTGACAGTCTTGATTAGAAAGCGTCACTTCGAACTCTTTGATCTGGTAATATAGCAATGACACATTTGACATATTATAAAATACCAGAATATAAACTTAACGATGCTTCTTTTTCATATGAAAAAAATTTAAACCTTGCCTTGCCAACTAGACATAGTTCTATTTAATAAATGACAAAAATACAAAATCCTTTTAGTTTTCAAAATATTACATTAAAAAAAAAGACTGTGGAAGAAGTCCCACAAACAGGCTTTGTCATCTTATATTTGTCCTTCATATCATGTCTTCAGTCTGATCTAAATATGAAGTTTAACTGTCTTTGTGACTGTTTTTTTTACTATACTTTGCTTTTCTTTGTATTTTTGTTTATTTATTCTATACTTTGCTTTACTATAATGATTTTCACTACTCATGGAAGTCGACTGCATTATAATAACCAGACACACAACTGAGACCTTGTCTAAGCAGTTTTTCTTATAACTCATTTTGGTTATATATGAGGCTTTTTTTCTGTGTGTCATTATAGTACTAGATGGTGGTATCAGTGAAAAAGTAACTTAGAACATGAAAGCTTAGACCTTGTCAAAACTCAGAGAGATTTGCTTGTGTAAATACACTAAAATATATCCCAGTGAATACTCTCAAAGAAAATGCACCAAAGAAAATTCTATCTGTCAAAAGAAACCAAAAAGCAACAGTGAAAAAAAAAAAAGAAAAAAGGTTGCTTCTCCACATAAGTGACAGTACAAATAAGTCCTAGTATAAAGCAGTGACATGGATGAGTTTCTCCTTCCAAGTAACAAGTTTTTCACCTTTTTTTTTTCTTTTTTAAACCTTTTCAAAGATTTAACAGTGAAGGAGACTGCTCAGATCTATCTCCCTGACAGAAATTAATAAATTACCCTTCTTTGCACAAACATTTATTGAATAGTCCCCTAAAATTCCAACAGATGCTTACATTAACATTTTTATTATGGATATTTCCTAGGTCAATTGTAAATTTAATTGTGATAATACTTCCTTCCCTCACAGAGATGTTGCAAGAATAGGCATATTACAGATGGCAAAATGTACAAGTGTTATTATATAGGGAATGGACGTACTGGTTCAAGCTTCCTAGTGAAATCTATCAGAAAAATTAAAAAAGAAAACAGAGAGCTTCAGAATTTTAGAGGAAACATAAGCATATGCATAACACCTTAAGATTCTTTTAATTAAATTTCCAAGGCTTTCAAGTTCACAACTTCATCTAGAAAAGCATGTTTGTACATCTGCAGCAATTTCTAGGTAACGTTTGATTACAAGGGTTAGTTAGCATCAGCATACTCTAAACAGTCATTTAGAGTAGAAGAAGAAGTTGTTTGCTCAATAAACCAAACCATATGTCATGTTTGCTGTTTCAATAATGCAGTGTCTTAGAAAAAATACAAGGAGATTGTCCCTAGACAGGTTTCCACACTTGAATTTCCATGTGCACCTGTGATGGGTTAGCCCTTGGCTGGGGGCCAAACCACACACACCCACTCACACAACTCCCACCCCCACCCAATGATAGAGGAGAGAATTAAAGGGGTAAACGGAAAAGAGGACTCGTGGGTTGAGACAAGGACAATTTCATAACTAAACTACAATAATAATGAAAATAATACTATATACAAATATACAAATGAGTGATACACAGTGACACTGCCCCCCCACCTGATGACCAAAGGCGCAGCCCGCTCCTGGCCAACGATCCCGGAGAAGGGAGAGAAT
>NW_010117897.1:0-20950 GCF_000699245.1 Pterocles gutturalis
ACTGGGACGGCACTGGGAGGGCTCTGGTTATTACTGGAAGCACTGGGATGGCAATTGGAGGGTTCTGGCTGTTACTGGGAGCACTGGGATGGCACTGGGAGGGCTTTGTGGGTTACTGGGAGCACTGGGATGGCACTGGGAGGGCTTTGTGGGTTACTGGGAGCACTGGGATGGCACTGGGAGGGCTTTGTGGGTTACTGGGAGCACTGGGATGGCACTGGGAGGGCTTTGTGGGTTACTGGGAGCACTGGGATGGCACTGGGAGGGCTTTGTGGGTTACTGGGAGCACTGGGATGGCACTGGGAGGGCTTTGTGGGTTACTGGGAGCACTGGGATGGCACTGGGAGGGCTTTGTGGGTTACTGGGAGCACTGGGATGGCACTGGGAGGGCTTTGTGGGTTACTGGGAGCACTGGGATGGCACTGGGAGGGCTCTGGCAATCCTCTCTGACTGCTCCCCGCCCTCTCTTCTAGAAATGTGATCCAAGAAGCCAAGCTCCGTGGTTTTCCCAACATGAGGGTGACCATCCTGTTTCTCCCTTGGATGTCCCTTTGGCCATTACTGACGATGGGTGTGACATTTGCCATTCTCAGCCACCGAGGACCTCCCCTGAGGTCCGTGACCTTGAAAGGATGATGAGCCGTGGCTCTGTAAGGACGGCAGCCCCTCTAAAACTGAAATTTCATCTTGTTACCTTGACATCCCTTGCATGTCCCACCCCTGAGCGAGCCTCGGCTTTCCCGGCGCTGTGTCCCCGTGCCTGGGCAAAGCTGCGGACACCTGCCGTGATGGAGGAGTGCCGAGTTTCCCCCCTATCAGCTCAGTACGAGCAACACCACCCGTGATTCATCCACGCCCCAGGGAGTACCGGGCGCCTGGGCTCCCACCTATATGTGCTCCCATCATCCCCTGGCCAAAAGGAGAAGCAGCAGAGGATATCACAGGGACATATTTGTCGGTCACTGTTGTCCCTTGGGCATGTGGTTTACGGGCAAAAGAATGGCTGAAATAGGTTTGAGGGATTCCCCAGCTGAAGCCTGATTTGGGTTTGGCTATTTTGGTCTAAAATAGGGGCAGAAAGCATCTGTGTTCCGAGACAGGTTTGACAGCCATCAGCCACACAAGGCTCACCAACAACCCCCCAGCACTCGCCGCAGCTCCGTCTCGGCCCCCGGCTCTGCCGCAGCCCATCCTCACCCCACGGCTGCCTGCGCACCCAGGCAGCAGCACCTCCAAAAACGGGCACAGGGGATGCCCTGCTCCGTCTCCGAGCCTGCCTCCCTGCTCCGCCACATCCGCAGAGGTTGTTTCACAGCTGTGGATGCTGGTACGGGAGAGCCGGTACATGCTGCCACCAGGGCCGGGTGGAGGAAACCCCCCCCACAGCACCGGGGTTGACAGCCCACGAGAGCGGGGCTTGTGCAACAAGGAGGAAGGCTTTCTCTTATCTCCTTGGCATCTGTTCAATCCAGCTGTTGCTGGAGGAAAATAAATTGATGATAAAATAAAATAATACCACTGATATAATTTATTCTCGTGTCTTTCAGTCAATATTTCACATCATTGCAGTCTGGGCTATTTTTAATGGGCTCTTCTAGCCAGGATCGTGACTTAAACAAGCAACAACACCCCAAAAACGTGTTTTTCAGCCCTGCTGACAACGCCTGTCTTATCAGCACGCAGGTGCACACCCAGGGCTGCCTGCGAGTTTGTCGGTGCTGCTGAGAGCAGGGTGGGAAGCCGCAGCCACAGAGACCCTTCTCCGCAGCCCCGAGGTGACGCTTGCTGCAGCCCGCGGCACGTCACGGGGGCTGGCTGCGGGGCTGAAGGATGTTTTGAAGCAGAGAGTTCACTACGGGGGTGAATAAATAAAAGGAACTGCCTGAATGAGGGCAAAAATAGTGCCCGGGGGCAAGGGTCCATGCCCCCCTTTTGCCAAGAGGTGTTCAGCGCTGTTTGCCTGGCTCTCACCAACATCAGCTGAAGGTTTCTGCCAAGGATGTGTCCCTTGAGGATGCCCAGCACGGTCCCGTTCCCAGCCACGGTACCCATAGGGCATCCATAGCAGAACAGCAGCTCTCCCAGCAGCCCTGGTCCTCCACTCCTCGCCCACTGCGGAGGGATTATCACCTGTAATCCTGACAACCCGCTCGCCTTCATCCTTCCTGAGCCCTTCCTCCTCCTCAGCCATCAGTAAGGGCTGGACACCCCACACTGGCTTTTCACCATTTTCAGCAGCTTTTGCTTGAGCATGAGGAAGACAATGGCGAAGGCCACCAGGAGCGTCAGGCAGGTGGGCAGAGCCAGCACCAGGTAGAGCAGCGCCAGGTAAGCCGTCTGCCAGCGACAGCTCCGCACCACGGGCTCGGGCAGCGCCCGGGGGCTCAGCGTGCGGGAGGCGTAGCTGCAGGTCACCTCCAGCCCGTCAGGGATGTCCAACCCCTCCGCCCGCTGCAGGGCATCCCACCAGCCCAGCGTGCAGCAGTTGTGAGGTAGACCTCCCGCAGGCTCTTCCCCAGCGGCGTCCACGCGACGTCTGGTGGGAGAGCCGGGAGGCAGTTGTCCCGCAGGTCCAGGCTGCGCAGCTTCAGGACTTCCAGCGAGGTGGGGAAGACGGTCAAGGAGTTCCCTGCCAGGTCCAAGCGCACGAGGCTGTTAAAGGCAGAGAAGTCCACGGCAGTGGAGGAGAGGCTGGTGTTCCTCAGAGATAACACCTGCAGCGTCACAGCAAGGTCCTGCAGCCACTCCAGGTCCCCGGACAGCGCCTGGTGGTTGTCAGAGAGGTCCAAATGCACCAGCGATGTCCCCTGGAAAGGGTGGCCGCCCAGTCCCCGCAGACCACAGCCGGCCAAGGAGAGATGAGTCAAGGTCTCAACACCCCTGATGTCCATGCAGGGGGGACTCTCTGCCTCACCTGTGACAGCTGGCCGGGGACAGAGGTCGACCCGGTTGCGGCTGAGGTCCACAGTAGTGATCTTCCTGGTGTAGGTGAAAACCCCAGGAGGAAGCGCCCGCAGCCTGTTGGTGCTGAGGTTGAAGAGCTGCAGGTTGGGCAGGATGTCCCCGGTGCCCACCAGCTCCAACAGCTGGTTCTGGCTGAGGTCCAGCTCCATCAACATTGCTAAAGGGTCCCTTTCTGACAGGTGAAACGTCTCCAGGCAGTTCTGGTTGAGCTTCAGGTGGGTCAGGGAGGGCATCTGGGCCAGAAGACCCTCCGGCAGGTACCAGACCTGGTTCTGGCTCATGTCCAGGAGGCGCAGGGAGGAGAGGTTGCTGTGGCAGACCTCATCCCAAAGGCTGACCGTCGTGACGCTGGTGGAGTTGCCATCAATGAGCAGGAACTGCACCGTGACATCTGCCAGGGATGTGCCGTTGGGGAGGCGCTGGTAGAAGCTCATCTCGTTGGCCTTCAGCAGCAAGGAGTGCAGCTTGCTCTGCCGAGGCAACACAGGGAAGAAGAGGAGGCGGTTGTGGGACAGGTCCAACACCTCCAGCTCAAAGAGGTCATTGCTTTCCAGGGCCAGAAACCACTCGATGATATTGTTGCTGACATTGAGCACCCTGAGCTGGGTCAGGCCGAACTCCACGATGCACGGGAGGTAGTTGTAAGCTATGTTGAGCCTCTGCAGCCTCTGCAGCCCTTCGAAAGCTTGGTCAATCTCGAAGATGTAGTTCTTCTCCAGGTTCAGCTCCAACAGCTGTGTCAGGTTTGTGAAGACAGATGAGTCCAGCCTCATGATGATGTTCCTGGCCACAGACAAGGACTCCAAGGAAGACAGGTTCCAAACCAAAACCGATACCATGTCCTCAGTGAGGCAGTTTCCAGATAGATCCAGCGTCCTCAAGGCTGGCAGAGCAGAAAGAGCAGCTGCTGTCAGTGAGTAGTTGGTGAAGAGGAGGTTGTCTGCCAAGGAGAGCACTTGGAGGCCTTGGCTGCTGAGGAAGGTGCCGGGCTCGATGAGCTCCAGTCGGTTCTTGGCCAAGCTGAGATGCCGCAGCTGGTGGTATGAGAGCAGAGAGGCATTGCCTAGAACCCGGATAGTGTTGCCATCAAGCAACAGCTCCTCGGTATCACCTCGAAGATTTCCTGGGATGGAGCTCAGCCATCTCCTAGTGCAGTCCGCGGTGCTCTGCACCTAAAGCAAGAAGTTGATACGTAACACCACTCTGAGAGGTGGGAGATGGGAGGAGAGGAGGAGGGAGAAGTCTGGGGAGCAGAGTGAGGATGGAGGAGGTGACTCCATGGTCAGAGCCTCAGCACCCCAGTCCACTCCTTAGCTCAGCCAGTAGCTGGGAGGGAAGGTCTGGAGATGCTGAGGTGCCGGGGCTTTGCAGGGCAGGACCAGGAAGTCAGGGGGGTGATGGGTTGCAAGAAAGGACTTACAAGTTCGCAGCCACCGGGAGATGCTGCCCAGGCTACGACCGCCCCGCTTCCCCATTCCACTGCCAGGAGGACCAGAAGCAGGGAGAGACCAGGGAGCGGGGCCTCCATCTCAGTGGCAGCACTCCTGCGGAGACGGAGACAGAGGTGAGAAGGTCAGAAGCTGCAGACTGCTCATCCCGAAAGGATTCCCAAAGGAGCCCATCACAGCAGCGGTGATCCTTGTGCACGGCTGGCCTCCTGCCCATGGCTCCTGTCATTGTCCCCAGGAGCACCCACAGGCAATGGGCTCCCAACACACTGTAGTGGTGGCCACCATGACCCACAGGACCCCGAGCTGGCCATAGAGAAACGAAGAAGAACCCCAGCACTGAGCCCACCCGCCCCAGCAGAACCTCTTGTGGGGGTCACCAAGGAGAGCCTGGAGGGCAGGAGAAGAGAAGGGACAGGGAGGTGACAGCACACGTGGGAAAGGTGCCGTCATTGCTGCACAGCTGCTCGCAAATGCCACTGAACTGCAACCCTCGAGCAGAGGCTTCCCCCCAGCCAGGGCTCATGTCCCCCTCTCCAGCGCCAAGCACTCCCCTGGGGGACACCGGTCCAGACAACCACTGGGTCTCCTCCAGTGCCCGTCCCTGCCAGAGGTCCTCCCGAGGAAGCGGAGGTTCTCCAGCACGAGCTGCCCCGTTACTAACTTGGTGGAACCAGAGCTGACAGCATTTGCATCTGGGGAAAAGCTGAACCTCAGGCAAATGAGCAGCGAGGTCTCGGTGAGGGCTCAGCAAGCAGTGTTTTCATAACTGCCAGTGCTTGAAGAAGAAATGGGGGATTCTTTCTGGCAGCCTGGGTAGCCAGAGCTTCACAGCGCCAAGGGACAAGGGTTGTCTCCTTCCTTGGGACAGCCAAAAGCATGAAGATGATGTCTGATCAAAGCGCATTTGCAGATCTGGTGGGGATGGAGAGGAAGCCCTCCTGGAGCTGATGTACAGCAGCTTGTGTCCTCCCAAGTGCTCGGTCATCCCACCAGCGCCTCATGCCCGGGCACAGTGGCAGCAGAGGGACCCTGCTGTGTCCTCGCTGCACCCAAAAAAAGGGGTCTTTGTCTCCAGCTCACCTTCAGCCCCTGAACCCTTCCACAGAACCTCATGCTTTCCTTCATCCAGCTCAGCCTTTCTTTGCTGCCCCGCATCGGCCTCCCCAACATCGGATGCGCCTCCACCCTCCTGCATCCTTCCTGGGGCTGCTGGGATGGCGCCTGCCCGGCCGGGAGAGCGGGCAGCAGCGGCGGCAGGAAATCCCTGCCCGCAGCCCCACAGAGGAGCCCACATGCAAGAGGTTTGGGAGCGCCTGGGGTGCTCCCCACGGCGCACACCAGCCCGGCCACCGGCCCACGCAGTGTGGGCACGAGCGATGCACGGCTCCCACAGGTCTTCAAGCTGGCAAGGGGGGCTCCCCAAAAACCCTCATGGGGGTTTTCCTCCCAGCAAAGGTACCGGGGGGCAGTTACTCACAGCGTGGGGCGGCGCGCAGGGTTTGCCACAACTCATCCTGCAGCCGGCAGCCCCTCCGGCTGCGCTCGGGGGGCTCTTGGCACCAAGGGTAGCTGCGACCCGCTGGGTTTCTCTCCCAGCCGCTTTCTCACTCAGCACCAATATAGCCTTTGCGGAAGGAGCGAACGGAAACTGCAGTCACATGGAGGCAGAGAGCGCAGCCAGGCACTTCGCTTACTGATCTCGACACTTAAAACCCGGGTCATGCACTCACAAGCAGCAAGGAGGAACCACGAGGGCTGGGCAGGCAGGGAGGGGGATGCCAGGAGAAACCGGCCCCCAGCAAGGGTCCTGCATCTCCTGGCTCTCCCACTGTTCCTGGGGACAAGCCAGCACTCGGGACAACCCTTGCACCACCACTCCCTGCACAGGGGGTCCAACAGGAGCCAAGGGATGCGCTTCCCACAGGGGAAGAAGAAGGTGCTGTTATTTCTCGTTGCATCCCAAGCCGAGGTTGAACGTGTCTGCAGATATTGAGTCCCCGCTTTGGGACGTCAGCACCCAGCCCCTTGCATTGTCTAGGTGGGATTCGGAATGCTCAGATCCCACCACCCACAGACCTTTGGGTCTCCTGGGGCTGCTCGGGGTTTTGGCAAACCCAGCACCTGGGGTGCAAGTCATACGCATCGGGATACAGGGACCTCCCACATGCCAATCCCTATGTGAAAGTCAGCAAAAATGGCTTTTCCCACAAGTGCTGGGGCAGAGAGAGGCAAAAATCCACATTTCCAAGGCAATATGAACAGAGAGGCCCCCTTCCTTCACATCTCCATCCACCCCTGCTCTCCATCTCCCTTCCCACCCCATGTCTCCCCGCTCCCAGGGTCCTCATGCACCCCCAAATCGCCAGCAAATCCAGCTGCTGAGGGGGGAGACAGGTTTCCTGGATTTACCTAGCTGGGAAAAGGTTCAAACTATGGAGAAAGGATTCAGCCTTGCAACAGGACTCTGTGCAGTGTGATCAGCAGGTACCGCCCTGCAATGTCCATATGTCACATCCCAGGCATCGGCACCAACAGGAGTCCCTACAGCAGCTGGGAGATGAACCGTGTTATTTCAGCACACCAAGCACCCCACCAAGGGACATCACAGCCTGCATCACCCCCATCTGCCAGATCAAGTGGCCCCCAAACTCCTGCAGTCAGCAGAAATGACTGGGGAGATATTTTTTCTGCCTTCACTCTAAATTTCATTTCTTCTCTGGAAGGAGACTGAGCTCTCCCATGTCACTCATGAAGAAGCCCTGTGGTTTCATTTCCTCCATTTTCAAGGAAGTTTGAAAAAAAAAAAATCTTGATAAAAATCAAGAAGGAAAAGAGAGAAGCACTCTTCATCTAGGCGAACCAGAGCAGATGGCAGAACCTCCACAGCGGGGCAAAATTCCCATGGTATTGCTCAAGGTCACACAAAGAGCTGAGACATGCTGACAATTACAAACCCACTCCTCATGCCCAAAACCCTGCCAGGAGCCCAACCAGCACCTAACCCACTCAGCAGATGTTTGGAAAGGCAGCAGCCAGCAGACTTTCCCAGCCTTCCAGGGCCGGGAAGTCCTGAAGGTGTAAAACTTGAGTGTCCTCACCTGTGATGATACGCCACTCAGGTGATCCAGAGGCTTCTGAGGAACCTTCTGATGAGATTCCTTCACGCAGTGTCACCAAAGAAGGTTATTCCCCAAGGGTCAGCTTCCTCTGCGCAGCCCAGGAGGACCTGGGAGAGAAAACAACGTGTTTTATCCTGTGCTTTATCCTGTACTTCATCCCACCCTCCATCCCCAGCCCATCACTTTGGCCAACCAAAGCCAAGCCAGCGCAACCCCCTTTCCCCAGCAGCGAAGGTGCTCACCGATGGGGTGCTGTGGGGTGGGAGTACCCCCGCGCTGCCCAGCCGCATTTCGCCCACCCTGTCCTCCCTGGAAAGCAGGGCTGCTCCCTGGAAACCAGGGCTGCTCCCCACAGAACGGCTGCCGGCTCCGCGCTGGGGCAGCTGGCAGCAGCGCTGCATCTCACACTTTCCCCACATCCTGCAGCCGGATGGTTTTGAAAATGTCCCAAAGCTGCTGCTTGCTCCCCTCCTCTTCCTCTCAAACAGCATCACACCCCACCCAGCCCTCCCAGTTAGGACTGGATGGGGGTTTTGTTATTTATTTTTTAATGTCAGCACAGGGAAGGCATAGGGATGGAGCTGCCAGGAGCTGGGAGTCTGATCGACTCTTCACAAAGCTCCAGTCCAGCTCAACAGCGCAGGTGGATTAAATGGAAGGAAATTCAGCTACTTGGAGCGGTGTCCAAACATGCAGCTGCAGCTCCTGCAGCTGTAGGAGAAGATCAGGAATCCCCACACGGTTTTACACCCAGTGAGCTTCTTCCATTCCTCCCACCTCCTCTTCCCTCCAAACCATCTTTTTCCCTTAAAAACCCTCAAATGGTCAAGCACAAACCAAGAGAAAAGTTGCAAGGAGGGGGCAGCCTCTCCGTTGCGCCCGGATGGCTGCACCCAGCACAGGACCCCATGGGAAAGGAGAAACTGCAACAGAAAGCAGCAACCCCCTCACTGCACCTTGTCTTTCCCCTTGTTTTCCGGCAGCAAAATGGGATTTCTTCTGGAGTGGAAGCACCAAGAGAAAGATCACTCACGGTTCACACAGCAGCAGGACCACAGCCTCGGACAAGCTGGGGCAAAGTGAAGCAGAAATGTTTCTCCATGGGCTTCCTCTACATGCCCTGCGATGGAGAACTGGAGAAAATTAAACTAGTCATTCTGCAAAGGATGACGGCACAAAGCATCACTGGAAAGCCTCCAGCTCTGCTCGGTCTCCAGCATTTTGCCCGACAAGGAGAGGAGGCAGCAAGCACCCCTGCAAAGGGAAAAAGAGACGGGGAGAAGAACCAGCCGCTCTGGGAAATGAGCTTGGGAAGGCTTAGATAAATACCTGCAGAAACATCACCATCTCCAGGCTCATGGGAAACTGCAAACAGCACTACAGAAAATAGTAGGTAGGCTTGAGCACCTGACTCTGTCGCAGCAGCATCTCGCCGGTTGGACCTCATCAGAAAGGGAGAAGCGGCTGCAGGGGGAAGACCAGCATCTCCCTGCAGCTGCTCATTCCCGGGCACTGCGGTCAGCGACGACTCTGAGAATTAAAGAAAATCCAAGTTTTATCTTTAAAAGCCACATCAAATTTTCATTTGCTACTTGGCTGAAGTGTGCACAGGCAGGGCAAATGTATAAAGGAGACACAAGTGAAGGAGTTATTTAATTTAACCACCTGCTCTGGATAAAACACGGGAAGCTGAAGGTCTACCACATCTCAGAAGCTGCCAGTAGCAGTAGTTGCCTTTAATTTACGGTGAACTATGAACATAAAAAAAGAAAACAGATCATTTATTACATGGCTAAAAGGGAAAAGCCAAAATGGCCAGCTGGACAGTTTAACTTGAAACTACAGCTCTGGAAGTTTGTCTGGCTCAATTTTTGGACAGGAATCCACCCAGTGTATCACCAGGGAAGAGCGAAGGACATGCCCTGTCTCAGGATGGCGCGGGTGCATCCATGTACACAAGCACGGGCATCTCTACAGCCCCAGCACCGCAGCTGAACTGCAGCTCTGCAAAAGCACAGCTTCCCTCCAGTGTATTTCTTGCAGGGGAAACCAATAAATCAGCCATTTATAATCAGCTTCATCAAAATCTTCTTTCCCCCCCCCCCAGCTGTAGCCAAAGAACCTGCTCGGTTGTTTACCTCTGTTTCCCTCTCTGTCTTCTTCCTAGGAAAGCCAAGTGCCGGCACTGACATTAGTCACTAAAGCTTCAGGCTCGGCTTTGGCAGCAGCTTGTGTGCCTGGGAATGCCCCGTGGCCAGAGCATCCTCCTCCGGGCCGGTTCCATCACTCCTGCTCCCTTTTCCAGCCGCAGCCCATGCTCCCAGTGGGCTCTCGCTCTACCAGTACCCATTTATCCATAACCATGCTCATCTTTGCTCCCCCATTTTCAGCTGTCAGGAGTCTCCTAGCTCTTGCCCAGTTTTTTTCTGATGGAAAGAGGGGGTTCAAAGAAGAAGACTTAATTGAAATCAGAATTAATTCTGGATTGTTCTGAGCAGAGCGCGGGGCTCGCTCACTTGCCTTCGCACCAGCGCGCTGGTTGCCGACACCTGCAGACATGGGGGCTGTGCGAGCTCAGGGAGCAGGGGAAAGGAAATAACCCCACCAGAATAACAACATTCAATGAGCCCACAGGGACAAACGATTGGGAAAATGATGCCTTTGGGCTTGGAGGACACTTGACTGACGACCTAGACACCAACCAGGAGCCCAACAGCAGCAATTTTCTGAGAGGATACCCGCTTTTGACCTTTAGTCTCCAAAAAGTGCAAGTATCCTCTTACAGGGCTCAGAAGAAAGGCAGAAATGGGTCTTAGTAGAAAGCAAAACCACATTTCAGAGAGCACAGCACCGTGCGGGAAGGGAAGAGGGGAACTGGTCAGCGGCTCGGCCACAGCCATTTCCCAGTCCCCCATGCCGGGGGGTGAGGCTGTGCCCCAGTTCCCCTCCCGCTGGCAGGTCCATCCCAGGCAGCCCCATCCCCACGGTCACCACTCTTCTTTCTCCCCCATCTGACAGCGTGCGAGATGTAAATGAGGAGGAAGTGGGCCACAGAAGGGAGAGCCGCAGAAGTGATCTCATTTCCCACTCCGCTCGCCCGCACGCGCGGCTGAGCCCACCCTGCGGCCAGGCTCCTGCCACCTCTCGTAGCCTTCACCCACCCGCCTTTCCCAGGCTGGGGGTTTGAGGTCTGTGCAAGGGATCCAGCATCACCACGCCGAAGCGAACGTCCTCCTTGGAGAGCAGCAGAACATCCAGACCACGAGGTCTTCAGAGCAGAGCGTGCAGCAGCTGAGGCTGAAGGAGCTGAGCATTGTATTTCTGTAGCAACTGGAAGCCAAGTGCATCCAAAGCCTTACGAGTCCTGACTTGAGACAGACACTCCTGGGAGTCCAGTTGCTCTAGAGAACTGCTTACAACGCATCTGCAGGAAGAGCCAGCGGCCCGAGCCAGAACTGACTTTCCTCACAGATTTGCTCAAGAGCTGGAAAACCCCATGGCCAGGTTGCTTACACCTACAGTTTGGTCTTTGGTTGCAGCTAGACCTGAAAGTGCTCCGCAAGTCATTCTGATAGGCTTGCCAGGTGTGGATAAATTGATGTCAGTTTTGTACTGTACAATAAAATAAACCATTAAAAGCAACAAAAACACCCAACCCATCTACTCCAGCACACTTAGCAAAGTTTTTAGCATAAAACTGTCAGGACTGGAGGCTCTAAAGTCACCAGAAGGAGAAAGTACGGCCAAGTCACTGCCGTGACACCATTCAGCAATGCAAATTGTGGCAAGAAACACTATTCCCATCTGTAGTCACACGTTCTCCCCTCCTGCTGCTGTTCTGCTTAAGAGAAGTGAGTAACTGTGTCATTAATGCACAGGGAAGTAAAACTATCTCAGCCCCTGACAGAGTGAAGCTCTGGCAGCTTTCTCCTCTGGCCAGAAAAGCCAACAACTCTGCCACATGGCGTTATCGCACCAGCAACTCTTCTAAAGGTGGTTTCATCAGGGCTGGAAGCAAGCCAGAGCGTTCACACTCTGAAGTCTTCCTTTGTCACACTCTGAAGACTTGGGCTCAGCATCCCTCCTTCCTAGTGTGATATTTGCAGGACAAGTGGCAGAGAAAAGCCAGTCTGCAGGGTTTCAGGATTGGTGTGTTCCCTCTTCCACTTACGGCATATTCCTTGGTCTCACATAAGGAAATAGAAAAAACTGCCAGGATGTAAGTTTCTGTGGTTTTTTTAAAGGGAACATCATTGCTGGATCTGAAACCTCATCCCCCCAGCCGTACCTGGGAGACTCAAAGCAGGCATTCACCTTTCAATTTGAGTCCTGAATCAACACAGGGAAGCAAGAGGGGGGAAAGTTCAAACAAGCGCATCGATTAACAAAGCAGATCTTCCCCTCCTGCACTCCGTTTTCCTTCTGAGAAGAGCAGCTAACAGTCTGCCAGTAAAGACAAGCCACATCCCTGAGATGCACAGCACGGGGGTGTGAGACCACCGAGCCACCGGCCGACACGTAAAACCAACTTATTTCCATATTGCACACTTTCCTGAGTCCCACTAGTCTTTGTTCCAACTCTGCTCCAGTTCTGCATGTCAATTATTTTTCCAGGAATAAGAAAAAATAACATGCTAAAGCTGAGATGATCTCTCTTGGCCGTTAATAAAGCATGAGATCCCACCCTTGAGCTCTGCCCTTGCACTGGACCTTGCAGAAGGGCTCAGGTGCCCAATGTCAGATGGGATCTGACATGAGAAAAGGGTTCTCTGTCACCTAAGCACCAGAAATCCCATTCAACCAAACAAAAAATGCCAACTAAAACCCCAAAAGGTGATTGGGAAGTGGCAGACATAGAGGCTGAAAAGCTTTAACCACTGCAGTATTCAGAGTATCACACAAAAAGCATTTTGGACAACATCCATCTCCTCACCGCACGTTTGTCCGGCACTTTATAATTAGTAAGTCACATCTTGCAGTTGGTGGAGCGTCCTGTACTCTCTACTGTTCAGAAGCGATTGGGGATGGCTTACTTCTCTTAAATGTAGGATGCTGAATAAAAGAACTTCACAGCCTTGGTTTAATAATTCACTCGCAGGCTTTCAGTCTCCAGCTGTTGACGTCTTTCTTGGGAACTGCCGCAACCAGCAGTTTGTTACCTGTCAACAGGTACCGGGGAGGTTTTGGGGATGGAGCACAGCCCATCTCCTGCTCGCTCGCAGATTTACCAAGTTATTAAGCTACAGAGAGTCTAGGGAGAGGTCATACACACAGCACATGCTCACCTACTTGGGTTGAAAATAGGTCTGTGCTTCCTGTTGTTGATCAGGTTTTGTCTCATCTGGATTTGCAGCTCACCTGCTGCAAAGCGAAGCTGACGGGCTGCTTTAAACAAAGACATCAGGAACAAAGGATGCCAGTGCGCCTTGCTGCAGGTCCGTAACTGAGCCTGAATGCTTGCAAGAGAATGGCAATCTGTAGCTGTAACATACACGCTGTTGTAAACCAGCTGTTTCCACATCTGTCCCTGGCTTTGAAGCGTGCCTCTAAAGATTCGGAAGCTGCACTGTGCAAATGAGAGCAAGTTCACAGCCTGAAATTAGAAGTTCAAGAAAGGACAATAAAATAAAAAAGAAAAAACAACTTTGCAAAACATACAGTAAAATATTTGGGGACGTAGCGCCCATCCTCAGCAGTAAAACACTGCAAATAGCTAAAGGTGACGTGTCCCAGGATGGTCACTCATTTACACGCATGGTAACGCTCCTGCTGTGTCTGCACAGAATTACCGAAGAAACTGGGAGCTCACAAGAAGATCAGACACTACACAAAAGACAAGAACAGGCGAGGTTATACCTTTGTACCTTTCCCCATTCAAACATTGCCTGCAGGTAAATATATAGCTTTTAACATAGGTAGAACAAGATGGATTAAAAAGACAAAATAAATCAAGCACACATGAAGCTACTTCAGCTAGCTCACAACACATTTGCAAGCACAGGCATGGAAGGAAAAAGCCGACACCCTGCTTTGCTGAGCTGGTAAAACCGCTGAAGAATAAACACTTTCAATATGTGAGTTTTATTTTTAAATCCCTTTTCAATCATTTTGGTGTGTTCCCCGCCCCCCGCCCCCCAACTCCAGGGGAATGTATATATGTATTTTAAATAATCTTTTGATGACATCACTAGTTCCAGGTCACAAACGCCCGGGAGGAAGAAAAGCAAGTCTGGGAAAAAGCAGACTGATGAGTGACCGCCTACAGGTACATCCTCCCCTTCAACATCAATGGTGACATATTGTTTGAGCCTCTCCAATCCCTTCCTGTCTTTTCAGGTGATCCCAGCGTCTCAGCTCAGTTCACTGTCACCGAAAACAATTTTCCGAACTGCAAAGATTTGCTCAGCCTGATTTCAGGATGGAGGGTTCAAATGAAGAAGTATATTTAAAGAATTCTATGCCTATTATCCACTTCTCCACGATCATCTGTTTTGATGAAGGTTTTGAATGTGTTTCGGTTTTTTGAGAGGACAGGAAGCAAATGCTAACGGGGAAGGTTCCACATTAAACATTTACATTACACACCACTTAGGAAACCCAAAGCCTGGGCTCCCACTGCACTGTGAGCTTTGCCCTCTTGTGCGGAGGTGTGAGAATTCATTCAGAAGTCACACAACACATACAGCATCATGCAGAGGTACAAAAAAAGCTGCTTAAAGTATAAATTAGCAGGTTCAGCATCACTGCAGGAAAAGCTTTCTGTATTCATCTACCACTTAATTAATTTTCCTTTCTGAATTGCACCACAGTGCGAGATGGGCTGCTATCACTGACAGAAATCAAACGCGTCGCACTCCAAACCATTTAAAAACCTGGTTTGTAAATGCAGAAAGGATCCTAGAGCAGATTTCAACAGTGCTGCTTTCTGGCTGCAGAGTTCACCAAATTCTCTGTGTCGTGCACGAACCGACACTGTTCTGGAGAACAGCAGGACATACAGAGCTGCGTGTCTGCCAGCATCCAGAGCTATTTGTAACTCATAAAGATTCACATTATTTTTTCCAAATACTGTCACGCTGAGTGTTATTTTAATTCCTCACTGCTGTCATCATCCCAGGGAAAAAATGGAAGAAGGGAAAGAAAAACAACTGAGGCACCCATCTGGAAAACACACCCGTATGTTAAGGCAATTTACAAATGTAGATCACCGGTAAGCGGAGAGAAAAGCTAATACGTTCCAGCTTACTATCGGATTCAGCAGCAGGCAGAGAAGAATCTAGCCCCATCTGAGGCAGCAGCAGTTCAGCCCACAGGATCAAGGCCATCTGCTCCTGGCTAGTCTTGTCACCTGAAACACAGCCAAAAGTCAGGAAACCAAATGGCATTTGCTAGTAGAAGGCACACGACTCACAAAAATGCACGCTCACTGCTGTGTTTAAGTGGCGAAAAAAAAAATTCAAGAAAATATCCCTACCAGGGTGAGTTTCCCATGCCATTGTGATTTATTCGTTTGTTCTGGCAACACCTCTGTCCTCTTATGGAAAAAGCAGTCATGCAATTTAATTCAGGCCAACACAAGCCACCACCAAAGCCGAGAACAGACGCTGCCTTGAAACAAATGGCCACATCAAGCTCTTCACTTCCTCAGACACAGAAACGTGACCAACTGCTAAGCTCCGAACAGATTTTGCAGCACATGTAGACCACAGGAAACTCTGAGCTTTATTCAAATGATAGACAAAATGCTCACTTTCAAAAAATCCTGGATATCCTGCAGGATTCTGAAGCCGAGACCTGTGAATCTGACCGATTTCTGTTACGGGAGCTATGAACAGTTGATGTTCCTCCTGACCAAAGAAGTTAAATCACTATTTGAGGTGGGGAAAATACTTCTAACAGCAGTTTATCCAACTCTGAATTATCTCAGGGTAGGAAAAATGATTCTGCATTTTTGGCGAGCCAGCATCAAACCTCTTCGCTCCTGAAGAAGCTGTTAGCCAAAAGTTCACCACTTAAAAGCAAGTTCTTGATGCAGAGTTTGGAAGGTGCCTCAGAGCTCACAACCACAACACCGTCTCCTACTTCTTCCTAAAAGCACAGCGAAATATTGAACTTCCATGCAGAAAGCTAAAGAAACAGAGAAGTCGAGAAGCTGACCTGGGCAGGAGGCAGCAGGGGAGGACACCTGCAGCAGTGGAACACAACACCCCAATTTGAATCAAGAGACCCCCAGCCCTCAGGAAAGCCTTTTCCCGCACCATCATGTGGGAGCATCCCTGTTTCAGAGGATGGAATGTCCCAAGCACGGCTGTTAGACTACTAAGTTTTCAGGTCCTCCTTAACCACTCATCAGATTCTCTCTTTTCAAGCAGTCGTGCAGGAAATCACACAGCCCCAACACCTCCATCTCCTTCGTGCACCAAATCGCTACTCTGTTTTTCCTCCTACCACACCATGGATATCGTTACAACAATACACATCCATATATCCTTCTGAATTATAGCAGAGTTTATTTTAATATTTTGTACAGCCAGCATTGGTCTCCAGGAATAAATTATAATCTTACATAAGTGAGTCTCCCCAAACCCACCCTTAAGGAATGTTCAACTTTCAGCGTTTCTAATTTAGAGGGAATTTATAGGGTAAGACGCAGTCTGAAGAATGGAAATTAATCTTAATTTCTGAATAAAATTCCTCGGGAGTTCTCAGGGTTTACTTGCATCTAATTGGATTCATGAACAAGCACAGAGGTCACGTCTTTCAGGACTGCACCGAGAATACATTCACCTCAGGGACAATTTTATTTTCTGAAATTAGACAGGGTTTTGTTTCCTTTTTATCCCCACTTCAAGCCCCATGGTTCTGCTATGCAGATACATACTTTGCAGTCTACTACAATCAATGCTTGTAACAGATTTTTCCAAGAGGTACTTGTATGCCCATCCCACTTCATTTATTCGGTTGTTCTCAGCACCACTTAAAACATCTTCATTTCTCATATGTATTTTGTTTCTTAACACAGCCAAGAGGAACGGACCTCCGTATTGCCCTTAAGCAATAAACAAAACACAAAACAAATAAATACTTTAAAATCCTTTTAAATGGTAATGATGTACATACTCTGTTCCAGTGCAGAACTTTGTTATCTACTAGGTAAAAAGCACTCCAAGGACAGCTCTTCAGCAGCAGATGAGGAGCCTCACTCACCTGCTCGCACGGCTCTCGAGTAACGGAAGGGGGTAAATGAGCAACAGCCCAAGAGGAATTCCTCTCTCTCGCGTGCTCAGAGAATTGCCAGTGTCCGATATTAAGTGATTCACATTCTCTAACGCAAACAAAGCGAAAAAGAGGTTGTATAAACATTTCCTTCTCCCTCTCTGAAAAGCATGTCGAGCTCCAAAATAGTTCAGACAGCTCTGGGAAACACCGACCAACAAGAAACGGGAGTCAAGAGCTAGCCACAGGGCTTACAGATTTTAAGGCTCTATTAAAAGGAGCCCTTCTGGGGCTCCCTATAGACCTTCCAACCTCAGAGGAAAGCGGTTTCACCAGAAAGCCCCTCCTTCCTACACCCCTCAGCTTCACAGCTGCCCCAGCCTGCGTACACCAGCGTGCTGACACACCAGGGGGGCTGTACATGGTTTTCAGAAAACCAGCGGAAGTGAAAAGCCCGAACATTCAACCTGATCCAGAATCCCCATCAAAGGGCCAGTGAGAGTTTTACTCGTCCTGACTGAAAACAGGCAGGTGAATACTTGGGTACTGGGGGGCTTTAGTTAAAGAAAGGTTCACCCAAGTCTTAAAGCCTTATAAAGCCATTTAAGCTGAAAACAAGGTCTTGATTCCGAAACTGAATGCTCCTTCCTCATTATTCTGAAACATTTTGCAACAGTGATTAGAAAGTGTAAGAATGCTTTAAAAGTCTGTATTTTTTATGTCAAATGGAACACAAGCTGGGTTGTGCCTTCCTTTCCTAAAGTGGACTGCAAATTTTGGCGAAAGGGAACTCATGGGGAAAACGTTTTGTGTTTCCTACAAAGAAAAAAACTGTTGCTAGAGCTATGGAAACTTTCACAGAAAATGACCCAATGTAGCACCGTACTCCACAAGAGCATCCCCAAATGCTTTACAATACAACAGAAGTACACTTACATGAATGTTATATACCTGTGTGAGGTATATTTTCTGATGTCACGTAGTGGGTTTTTTTTTTCCGTTTAAGAAATTATGTCCCAGTTAGAATAAAGCAAACCCTTTCTTTTAAGTGTTCTTTTCAACGTGTTCTCTATATACAACCCTTAAAATACACTTTAAAATAGCTGCACACATTTTGTATCATTATACTGGAGAAGGGCAGTCCAGACAGACCGTGCTTCTCAGTATGTTAAAAATTGTAAATAAAACCCAACCAGACTCGCTCTCCTCTGGTACCCACGTTGGCCCAAAGGAGGGAAGGGAAGGAACAAGCAGTTTTAAAATGGGAGTCTTTCACAAAACACTCTACTTACAAATCTCAGGTTAATTTCCTCAAGCAGTTTTGGATCAAATCCTTTCTTAAATATTTGAGGTGACACACTGTCATCTTAGCAATGAAATCTGTTGCAACATGCATGTGTCAGCTTCCCACTCAACCAACTGCAACCCTGAGGATTTTTCTGGCCTGGTAGAAAGAGGAAATGTAGCGTAATTCCTGAAGTATGGCTGGTCCTCCGTTTCAAAACTCCCTGTGATTCCCTCGATGGTTCTCGGACACACACCCACACGTTTTTGTTTTTCCTCTAATACACGTTTCCCTTTAACCAACATGCAGATTTCTCCTCCCAATCATCCACATCTCGATGTCCCAAGGAAACAATCCATGTCATCCATCCAGAGGTTTTCCCAGGTAGACCAAAGTCACTTCTGTGTTACCATACACAGCCGACACTGCTGGATACAGGCAAACTTTTGGCAGTCCTCTGAAGGCAACTCCCAAGAACTCATAGCCCCTCTCAAAAGCTAATGTTTTGTCTTCCATGTCCAGGATAACTCGAATCCTTTCACCTATCTGAAAACAGAGACAGGAAGGGGAAGGAAGGAATAAAAAGAAACATAGAGAAAGAGTCAGTATATTCAAATGGAGACTGAAAATAAAGCCATAGCCCGTGTATAATGCAGCAGGTAATTTTAAAGCGAGGCTTTTTAGTTTCTCGTAATTGTATTACTTTTATGATAGGAATTTTTTAATTTCGCTCCAATGTGCTAGGATCCAGAGTACCTCTGCTGACCATTTCCAGTGGGCAGCTTGTACCTAAACACCTACACAATAATAAACGTAACCCTTCTCATATGAACCCTGCAATAGCATTGAGACAGAATACACTGCCTGCCACGTGCTTCAGAATACTGCAGCGTTTTGGAAACTTCATAATGGCCCCCAAGTTACCTGATCTCTGTATTCAGCTGTTGCTATTGCTGAGCAGTAATTGCTCTGTGAAGAGCAGTTTTAAAGACAATTAACTTGTTTTAGAAAGGTAAGTGCCACATACAAATTATACCAGAATACACTACTGTGCAGGAGCTGTTGCTGACAGAGGTATTCCCTCACCAAGGCAGAAGGAAATTCCAGTGCAAAGCTTAGGCAAAAGAAATGTGAAAAACCTAACAAATATATGTAAACACACGAGTGAAACCAACACTGAACACAGCAACAGACTTGGATCTGGGCATGCCTGGTGCTCCCTGCATTTTCCTAGTACACATTATTTTGGACACAAATACAAGTCCCAGACACCAGCAGCATGCACAGCACGATGCCACACAAACTTCTGACTCTTCACCAGCCAGCCCAAACACTGGGGATTTCTTCCAGCCAACACGTTTTTCTTCTAACCAACACGTGTGTTTCTTTGAAGTGTATTTTCTATGAGCAGATCGCTGTACATGCCTTACTAAACACAAAATACTCCAAAGGATCACTGATTTGAGCTCTCAGCAGTTTTTACAGAGAAAGCAGTGAGTGCGTTCATCCTTGAGTCCCCACATGAGTTGGAGACTCTTGGCTTCAAAATGTTTCCTCGCCCTGCTGCTGCAGAATGGCCTAGACAAGGAGAGCAGAGAGCGACCACAAAGGGTTGGATCTGGAAAGTGCCAACACAATTTGCACTTTAGGGAACATGCAAATGGAAAGGGACCCAAGTCTCTTTCACTCACTGATTTTAGGTGTCATTTGCAAAAACGGCAGGTATGAACTTCAGACAGAATTAAGTGCTTGGTGGTGAACACTTACATGAAATTTAGGAATATCAGATACAAGTTACTACACAGATCTTCACACACAGCTGAAACATAAGCCAACACTCATACAAAGCCATAGCATTATGAGATGGATATTATAATGTATACAGCTGAAGTTGTAACGTAAGGAAATCCAGCAGTCAAAAGGGAGTTGTGCAAGCTGCCAGAAGAACAAAGAAAAACACTTCCATAGGGACAAAAAGGTAGAATAGCACTTGCTCTTTGATAGCCTGAAATTACCTCAACATCACATCCCAGACAAGGGATGTCACCTACAGGAACGTTGCCAGCCAGCAAACAAGCAGCACTCAGCACTGCTGCAGGTTTCTGCAGGAAGACTCTTACCCAAGCACTAACCTCAGCTCACACTGCTGCACAACAAAGGGGTAAAATACCACAGACATTGGTGTGGGGCAACTCATTACTTCAGAAGGCTACAACAGTCTTTTCAGCTTTTATTTCAAAAAGCAACAGTGTCTAAACACCCACGGTACATTCTTTGCAGTCAGTATTTCAGATAAAAGTGCAGAAACAACTGTGGGTCAGGTGCATCGAACACCCCACGCAGGTGCAGCTTGAGGAAGCAGTAAATGAAGGGGGCAAAGCATCACAAGGCGGAATAATTTGTGTTCTGTGGGGAAGGCAAGGAGACCCTAAAGTGGGCATTTACAGCCAACTCAGCAGACAGCCAGGACACACAGGAGAAGTTCTCAACAGCCAGCTGCTGTCAGACACAATGAAGATTCCAGCCCACGCCAAGCCCCACTTACCTGATATTTGGGCGCGTTATTGCACTGGGGGAAACTGCCATTCACCTCTCCGTTATGCAGCAAGTTATTGTCCACCAGGTTCCAGCCCCAACTCTGGTCGTCACTCCCCAGCAGGGCCACATAACCCTGACACTGCATGGCCGCCCGCTTCGTGGCGATGCCGATGACAGCCACAGTGCCCAGCGGGCCTTCCCACCACACCTCCCAGGCGTGGCGGCCCTCGCTGAAGCCGATCTTGGTCCGCGCCCCGTCCGTGCTCTGGGCGATGGGGTTGCGGTGCAGCGTGAAGCCGTTCTTCTTGATGTAGACGTTCCGCGAGCAGTCGTTGGTGCTGAAGGCGTGGTGGAAGGCACGGACCTAGGGGAGGAGA
>NW_010117898.1:0-2557 GCF_000699245.1 Pterocles gutturalis
TACGCCACCATCTCCAGCTCCACTGAAACTAGCAGGACATTCCACATGAGCCTGGTTCCTGGTTGCTACAGGGACTGTGTTAAAACCCTGGATACACTGAGAAAATTAAAACAAAGATTGCAGTCAAGGGCAAACTTCTTAATAAGATGCAAAAATCAGAGGCACTAAAGCACCTGTTTTCTCTAAGTTTCTACCTAGAAATTGTTCAGCAAGTTTGAATATTCATTTTTCTGAATTCAAGTCACCTTTAGAAAATTAAGACCATTTATTTGTCTGACTTATAACTTGTTTCATTTAATTCCTTGCAACCTGTGAAAGGTCAGTTACTCTGCATAAAAACAAATGGCTACACTGCCAACTGCAGAATAAATTAAACACTCATGTTTATAAACTATTTTGCCCTCAGCAAAGTAGCTACCAGCCTGCTTAGCACTAACCAATTCTTGTGACTTAGGATGGGATCACTTTAATCTTGACTTCAAATATATTTAGCCTGAGAGCCCCGAAACTCAGTATTGACTGTGCGTTAGTGGCAGGCTTGCTGGATAGCAAAGCTCATGGCAGTGTCCTGCTCTGATCAGAGGCAGACATCTCTCTAGTCCCTTGGAATTGCTCAATTCTACATTAAAAAGAGCCCACTGGGATTGAAACCGTGATAGGCAAGAGAACTGCAGGGTTATTAGTAACAGAGGAGTCCAAGGTAAAACATATTCCATTCTTTATAATCCTAACCTTGCAAAAACCGATTTTTAGTGCTACAGGTGCAACTACTTGCTAATGCCTTTGTGAAAGAAAAGCCTGATTAAAGGAAAGCACTTTAGCACTTATCTCCTTTGTCTGAGGAAGCAGTCTGTCCTCCAAATCCTCCTCCTCTAGGGATCAGTAAAAACAATCCTTAGTATTAAGAAAAGCTGGAAATCTTGAATATTTGATTTTCAGAATCATTGCTTTGACTGCCGAAATTATGAATGTATTTTCTCAGACTTGTGACACCTGTCTCAGTGACTTAAGCAAGCCACTCTGCCTTCTTCCATCAGCAGAAACAGCTGGTTAGCAAGCTGTGCATTTTGGCAGTTTTAAGGACTTTGAAGGGGTTTGCTATGCAGTCATCCTGTATGTAAGCATTCTCTCTTCCCATAGCAGTAGCTAGAGAAGACCTTGTCCTCTAGACACCATTCTAAGCAGAACCAGCAGCAGTTTCTATCCTATCCATTTCTGTGGACGTTGGCCCATTTTCTTTGTGCACGTGTGGTTTGGCTGCCATACAAGTTTTACAGGCAAAGCTTAGGAACTGCTGTCAGGCAGGAATTGTCTAGCCTCAAGCAACAGTAAATCAACAGCAGGCATGTTATAAAGCTGTGCTGAGGTAACACATCACATTAGCCAGAAAGGCAAAGCAAATTAAAAAGGAGTCCTGAGGCAGGTAGTTAGAATGATGAATTGATTCTGGCCAAGCTAGTTGTTGACAGAGCTGTATCAGCTCCTTCTATCAAATAAAAATACCACCTTCTAAAACTCACCCTACAAATAACAGAGATAATGAGGGATGGTTTAAAATTAGCTTTGGTTAGCCCTAAGCTTTTATAGCTGTGCTGCAAGTTTAGTCACAAAACCAGTTACAACCTTAAGTGTGAAGGGTGTCTGAGGAGTATAAAGATACAACAGCCATATCTTAGAATTTATTCCTTCTTTCTGTGCTCTGCCTTCAAACTTTTGCTGCAACCAGTAAAGAGAAGGAACCTTCAGACAAATCTGAAGGAAACCTGGGTTTTATCCTTACCACAGACTTCTGCATAGTCTTCAGTGGTGTTTTTGCACCTCGGCAATCTGATCAACAAAATATGTGGGGTAATTATGAGGGAACTCTTCTGTACAGACTGCTTTGAGAACATCCTTTGGGAAAGGTGCTGCCAAAGCACAACGTCTCTTTTGCATCTGATTAATCATTAGTGCACACATGAGCTTTAAACTAGGGAAAGCTACATGTAAAAAGAGTCACCACCATAATTAAAACACTTTTTCTGGGTCAGCATTTCCCCTGACTGATCTGTTGTGCTGTCCCTGCCATCCTGAAAATAGCATTGGCCAAAAAAAAACTAAGGAAAACATTTCCTTGTTGGAGAACAGTAGCTTTCTGTAGGAACCAGTAGCTTTCAGGAGAACTTTTGATCAAGGGAAATCAGCACAAAACAGAATATGAGGCTGATGCACCACAGCTGTTCAACCAGGGAAGAAGCTGTACTGCAGGGGTTTACCAGCCCTGAACTCCAGCTCCCACAAGGCATGGACAAACTCAGGCAAATAGAGATTAGTGCCAACTTGGAACATCACCTTTTTTGTTCGTTGGTCTGTTTGAACTAGAACTTTACAGTGCAGGAAACACTCAGATTTATCCACCTTTAAAAAGTGGATAAAGCAGAATAGGGAAGGAACTAATATTCACCCACTAACATCCCTGGCCTATTTCCAAGTATAAACATGCCCTTAACAGATCAAGGGTTTCACACCCTGCCATCCTGTGATCTCCACCTTTTTCAAGAGTTGACTGCCTTCAGCA
>NW_010117898.1:2588-13093 GCF_000699245.1 Pterocles gutturalis
AACCAGGGCTAAGGGAATGGACCTTGATCCCTGGTCGTTATTTATGTTAGAGTCATGTTGGTTGAAGCCATGAGAAAGTAGAAACACCACCCCACAAGCAGCACCACCCTGACAGTTTGGCACAGACTTCAGTAGCAGAAGCCAGTTAGCCATGCTATGACATTTTTCCTTCCAATTAAAAAAGTACTGTCTTAGCTGGGAGGAAACAAACAGCTGCGTATAACGTTTGTTCCAGAAATAAGCATGCCACTACATTATTATCTTTTTTCTTGCCTATTTTCACATTTATGAAATGAGACACACATTAAGCATTTTAAAGAGTTGTGTGGCAGATACATTTTATCACGGAAAAGAACAGCAGCATATCTAGATTTCTGTAGTTTGTTGACAAAATGTATTTACATTCCAAGATAATGTCCCCGTTTACCCTCAAGTCTGAAATACCACAGCTTTCTGTGATATGGTTTGCTTAAGTGGCCCGAACAGTCATCTTCTCATCCCTCTTTCCTTCTGCTTTCACATTACAAATTCTACTTTGGAGATTTGTATCCTTCATAACAAAGTAGTGCTTCAGCGTTACAAGCAAATTTGCCGAGTGCAGCAGATACCTCAACACTTAATGCTCTGTTTCATGAAGTGCGCTCTGAAGGATGAAATTCTCTCAAACGCAAACTCGGTGGTAAAAACAGCACACAGCCCTTTCCTTAGACTCAGGAATTTCACTTGTAGCTTTCCATGTGACATTAATAGGAGAAAAGCCATTTTACTGCTAAAAAGCCTGTGTAGTTCATCCATCCTCAGTAGTCTCCATGAAAACCGAGTGAAGAAACCCTCATCCACAAGTCTGAGTAAGCAGCAGTTAGTCACTGATGTGATTTGTAGAGAAGTATTTTAAGAAAGAGACTGCATTTTATTAGGCTGAGTAAACATATGAGCTCAACATTACTCCCTGTTTCTCCCTAAGTGCCAGGCTCTTTTTAATCACTTCTATTTGTAGACCAGAGGCATGCATTTTTTCCCCTGTAGTATCAGAAAAAAGACTGGTCGTGCAATCTCATCCAACAACTGAGGTCTCCAGGGACACAAATCTGCCTGCACTGGCACAAGTGCAGGAGCAAACCTTGTCTAAAAAAAGGGTAATAATAATACAAGAAAAATGCAAGCTTATGGGCACTTTCTTGGTGGACCATTTGTTACATCTTAAAGCACTGTAACCAAATACTAAGTTTGGGTAACGTAAATTTCCCTGTAAATACTAAAACTCAAGCACAGCAGCAGAGCATTTTACAAAAAAATGAGTGGAAAACTGCTTATTCAAAACGTGAATCTCATCAGAAGGAGGAAGTGTGATTTCTGAAAATAGGAAATGGATGGATGAAGATGGGTCACTGACAGTTAGAAAACATAGTTCTATTGAAATCTAAAGGCTTTGCATGCTTTAGATGATTTTTGTAGATATTTTGTTTTGAAGGAAGACTAATTAGCATCAGAATATTATCATTCCACGTCTGCCATGAAACATTGCTATTTAAAAAAATAAAAATGGAAATGATAATACTGCATCAGTTTAAAAAAATTAATCTAAATTAAGCTCTCTCTCACAACAGATGATTAGAATGGAACCAAAGTGAAATTAACATAGTTAAGTTCTTAGGAGACAGAAACTTTCCATAAGACAGTCCATTCCTAATCCTTACAAGACACTGACATATTCCCATTTAGTCTTATCATCACAACTTTTTAAAACGCACAATCAGTCCTGACTGAGGTCTTGTATGATTATTATGTAGATGCAACAGACAATTAAGGATGGCATTTATATCCATTCAAAAGGTGTCTACATCTTCCATAGACCTGCCAAAGCAAGCTATGCTAATCTAAACATCAGTTAATAGGAGCACTGAGAAAGCCATAAAGAAATAGACAGAATATAGCTTGTGAGCCAGAGAACCTCTGCAAATCAAATTAAATTGAAGTTCTTCCTGATGGAAAGGGTTTTTTTGCCTACTTCTCAGAGCAAACTAGTTCCCAACCTAAATGATTCGGGGACACTTCCATTGTGTCTGCCCAGGTGTACCTCTGAGAGCGCTCTTGTGGAACTGAAACTCTTTGGCAATGCTTCATCTCAACCATCATTTTTTTTTTTGCCCACTGGGAAATGCCAAAACTGGTGACAGGGAAGGATCTGTTCTGAGAAATGTCGTAAAAGGAAGAAAGAAAATATTTGAATGGAAAGAAGAAGTCATGGAAATACCCTACTTCAACAATACCCAAATGAAACTTTTTTCCTCCCTCCAACTTTCCATCTAGAAAATCAATATAGGAGGGAAGAAATAACATAAATAAGGTGAAGCTCCTCAAAATAATTAAAATGAGTTGTTCAGACTGAAACAAACTGGTTTATTGTTTGTGAGCCTTTAGGATTTCACATCATTCACAACAGTAACATTGTTCTCTGCCCTACCTGTCCCAGCACCTCATCCTCTCATCTTTTCATTTCCTTTCATCCTCCAAACCTGCCCTAATTTTAGGCTTCTGTCTTTGAGAAGAGACAGTCACAGTATTACCAGCATAGAAAACAAATGCACATTTGCCAAATGGTTCTTCATGTGGCAACATTTTTAAAATGGGAAGACTGTAGACAGACTGGGATGACCAAAGCAAGACCCTGCTTTAAGTATTTATCATGGGCAAGATACCAAAAGGCTGAGATGCTGAGTTTCACCACGCACTTCTCATTAATCAAAACTCCAGCTCAAATTTAATCACAGTTTTCTAAAAAATGCTTTATCAGATAACTTCTTCTAGTGGAGAAATACATTTATCACACAATAATTTGGGGATTTTGTTTCTCCATGAGATCCATCCACAGACATTTATTTCAGAGTGCATGCCTGTTCTATCACCAATACTGTAACACATCAGCTCATTAGCCCTGTTGGCCAACACATGCAGAAATGGTGATGTCACTGTCTGTCTAAAAATGAGGAATTGTCATGGGGCTGGTACTGGTAAAACTCTTAGTGAGAGTATTAGACAAATATCCTCTTTCACGCTTCTCTTAAAAATGGTGATAATTTAATAGTAACAGGTATGTTTTGTTCATCTCTCTTGTTCTCCTCCTCTCAAAAAAATGGGACATCCTCCAAGCGTTGGCTTGACTCTTTTTAATCACATTTTGTAAGCAAGAATGACTCCACCAGAAGCTAGGAAATACCCTTCCCAGTCACCCTTGCAATTCAAGGCCAGCCAGCACCAAGCCTGTTCCAGTGAAGCAAGCAGAAATGTTGCTCATAACACAACTGGCAGAAAGCCCCAGAGTTGATGTGAGTGAGAGCAGGATCAGGTCACAAAAGTATCATTAAAAGGAAAAAAAAAAAAAAAAAAGGCAGTAAAATCTTTTCAGTGACAAAATCATTGAGTTTTTTTGTGCCTTTTACTGCTCATTCATTAAGGTCTGTAGAGAGACCTTTGTACCTCCATTTAGTTTGTGATAATGAACACCAGCAGAAAGCAAAAATTCAACACCATAATCCAAAGCCACAGCTAATGCAAGTCAGCACCATTCCACTCCAGTTAATACACCTCTGTCATTTTATGTAATTGGAGCTTGGGTCACTTATGTAACTCCATAGATTTAAAAAAAAAAAAAAAATTGTTTGGAAAGACAAACCTGTTCTTTAGATTTAGGAAAAATACAAAACTGAAAAATAGTGTAATGGGCCTGCTTTTGTATGCTGGTTAATGGAAAAGGTCACACCAGCACTTGGAGAAGTCAGGATTAGGCTAGTTGCAAAGCAGTTGGCTAGACCCATATCACCAGCAGTTGAGGGTCTGAATCAAGGCCAGGTTGTAATTTGCCATTTTTCATTTTAAATCAGTTTCATAGCTTCTGCAAGACTTACAACCCAAAATGTGCATAGATCTGGTTGAAATAATACAACCTCAAAAGGAGGAAAGTGTAACACCCATTTTCACTGTTTGTTATTTGCATTACAGTCCCACAGGGCCATTTTTTAAGACTAGGTAGGCATCTAGTGGTTGGGCACTTCATAGCCACATTTAAAAGTTTCTGTTTATATCCCTGAGCCTTCAAAGTTAAGGGTTTTTAATTTAACACACCATGAGTCAGTGACATCTGGACACGCTTTAGCCCTGAGAGCACATACAGTTACAGCAGAAAAGCAGCTCTTCATAGGTATAGATCTTAGGCAACAAATGGACATAGTGTAGGAGAAAATAAGCAGGTATTTTGAAGATGGAAACAACATCAAGAACTAGAAGTCAGCAGTAGTATTTCTTATGTATCCTTATCTTCACACATTTTGAATCTTACTTCTCAGAAAATTCACTGTGGAGCACCCAACCAAAGACAAGTGTCAGTGTCATTATGTGTATTGATACTGCATTTCTTTCTGCCACACAGCAGAGCTGGTAACTCAGCCCAGGAAAGAAAACAGTCATTTCTGTAGATTTCCTCCTACCTTGCAGAGAGACATTTGGGCTCATACCACTAGAAACAACTCATAGTTGCAGCTACAAGCCTGGTGTACTACAAGAAATACCTCAATAGGCTTCCTTCCCTCTCTTTCAGCTTGTGAACCTTGATCAAAAGCTCTCCAATGGTTCAGTCTTGGCAGAAAATATTCTCCTAGAGCATTTTATAGTGTCCTGATGTTCATGCATAAAAATAGAAAAAAGTATTATGATTTGATATTCCCAAGACCTGTAGCAGCTTACAAAAACCAAACATTTACAAGAGTGAGTATCTTTACCGCATATAAGAATGAAACCCCAACCTTTACTCACTGACAGCTGGGAAACATATTGTGTATCATCATATATAACAGATAAGTAAGTCAAGGCTGCTTCTTCATAAAAACATTTCTACTTTATTTTTTTTTTTAAAGCAGACAATATTGAGTGAAACAATAGGTATTACTGTCAGGAAATTCATTATCGGTCACTCGAAATCTTGATGCAGCTTGCAAAAGACAAGAGAGGAAACACTTTCTGTAAAAAGGACAGGGTTCTAGCCAGCTAGCCAGGTTCTTTCTAATACCTAGATTACCTTAGAGACTTTTTTCTTTAACACAGCCTTCTTTCAGTTCAACTTAGCCACAGAACCTTTATCAAGGAAAAAAAAAAAACAAACCACATTTAAAGAAACACACCTAGCTTCTTAAGTACATGCAACAAAACAGAAAGGCGGCTGAGAGGTGGCTCACTGCCTGATCTCGCATCCTTCAAGGCTCCTGCCACTGCCCTCTAAAGGACTAGGAATTCAAGAAAATAGGGATGAGGTTTTTTTCCCTTAATTCTCTCTCTCTTATAATTTCCCCCATATTCTCTTTGGGTATTTCATGCTCCTTACAAGTGTAAAAAAAGGTAGATGTTACATATCCACTTAAGAGGTTTAAGAATAGTACTTAAACACCTAGAGTTTTGAATTAAAACATAACAGAAATTAAATACAATAGAAAACAAACATGCTCTTTTTCCTTTACTTACATTGTGATTCATTTTTCCTATGTCTAAGCTTTGCAACAGCTCCATTGTACCAACACACAGTCTCCTCCAAGGCAGGACTCTGCCCAGGCTAAGCCACAGCTGATTTTAATAGACAGAGGACTGACAGCTGAGATGAGCAGCAGTGGATGGCAGTAGCTTGTCAGCTGCTCAGAGTTACCCATAGGGTGAAGAGGAGAGCATCATGGGAGGAAATATATTCTCATACAATTCTTCATCCAGATTTAAAATAGGTATATAGAATCTACCTCATATGACTCTTCTTTTCCACCTCCAAAAAGCACTGATCTATTTTCAAAGCAGTCAGCAGGCATCAGTGTGTTCTAGCTTAAGAGACCATACTGGGAAATAGCAAGCTGCCCTTTTCAGCTCCCATCTGCCTGTGGTTTGGGTGGGGTGAGGTGTTGCAGAGGTGCAACATACCTCTGCTTCAGTTCTCTCACTTGTAAAACTCAGCAAAGCTTGTTTTCCATCATTCTGCATATCAGGCATTGCTGTTTATGGGAACAGACTGAATTCTGCCCTCCACAGTGCTGCTATAAATTCAGAGTAATTGTGTTGGCTTCAGTAGGTTTATTTGTTCTTTGTCCTTGATTAAACAATATAAACTACAGTGTTGTGCATCTGCCATAAGCACGAGAACTGTCTTGTTGCTGCCTTAGGAATGTTCTCTATTGCAGCCTAACGTCCATTTTAATAGTAGAAGAAACAGAATGGATTTTTTTACCCTTATATTTAAGGAAGAGGGATTTAACAAACCACAAGACTGGATATTTTGTGAAGTACATGCACATTCAGCTCTTTTTCTTGGTTAGGAACATGCCATAGGTGGAGGAAAGACTGAAGTAATTGCTTTTGGAAGAGAATGGTCTTCAGCAAGAACAGAACAAACTTTTTGCTCGATTGTCTTTGTTTTGCAGTACTGAAAGTTTGAAGTAGGCTCATTCCATGTTTCACCAGAGCCAAACCTGGTCCCTGTTAGTTGCTCTGCATGGGTTAAGTGGTTAACAATGTTTTGAGAATGTTGGGCTAGATAGTTTGTGGGAACACCATCTGTTTCCTTTAATGCGTAAACAAGGAAAATTGCTGGTTTGAAATGCAGGATTATTTAAACTCAGATGACCACAGGCATTTTGAGAAGAGGTAAAAGAATGCTCATGAGGTCTGAAGTTCAGTGACATTTGTTAGGAAATAAATTCCTAGGTACCAGATGGGGCTGCTGTCTCTGTTCCAGAAGTGGCAGAAGAGGAACTTTTCTTTTGCTGCCACCTTCTTCCTTCTGAAGTCCATCTTCAAATTTAAACTGCCATCAAACATTCAAAACCATAAAAAATGGTTCAACAATGCGTTGAAAGGACTGAGTATCCCATTCACAAGCATCAAGTTAATTTCATATATTTATGCGTGAATATCTGAAATCAGAGTTCCTTCTGAAAATTCTGCGTTTGGTACCTTTCTTACTTCACCTACCCAGTTACCTCCCTCTTCCTCCTACAGAAGAAGCAGTGCAATCACATTTCCTGGCTTCCCATGTGAGGCCATGTCTTGGGGACTTAAGACTCAGAACAAATGCTCCACATTTCCACTTTGTCAAGTAGCATGAGTACTCTTTTTAATTACGGTTACAAAATGTTCACTCAAGATAAGTTTTGGTGATGAGCTGCTTCTCTTCCTAATTGAGGAGGAACAAGCAGTCCAGAGGCAGGCTTAACCGAGTGGAGAGTCTTGGAGGGGAGGAGGAGTGGAGGTAAGACAGGAAACGTTGGTGTACTCCGTGCAGACCAGATCAGCAATTGTGGAAGATTTTATGATTAAATCACTCAGAACATATTGTTACTGGATAATGAACCTCCACACCGGAAAATATACCTGAGTCACTTGGAGAAAAAAAGTTGGCTTTCATGTTGTCAACAAGCCTTGGTTGTTGCTGGGTTTCTTAAAGTCCTATTTTCTGTCTTTCGTATAGCTTTTTCAGAAGCCTAAAAAGGAGCAGACATAAAAGCCTCTGATGCATTTTTATTTGGAAAATAAATGCCACCTTAAGTAGAGCGCACTACTAAGCACAGCCCTGGTCTTCTGTCCGCAGGCCCCCATGTAGGCAAGCTATACTCATCAGTACCCCAGAATCAGGCACTTTGTGCTTTAACCTCTCGCTTCCTTTGACAACAGCCAGAAGCACCCAGAGCAGGGGTTTGCTTCACCCAAATAAAGGAGTGACCCTGCTTGACCACTACTTTGGCTTAGTCAAGTCTGAGAAAGAGCAGAAGTGTCAAGATACATGATAAAAAGAGTCCTGCACTGCTGAGTGAAACTGGCATCCTTCATCTGGCTGGTCTAGCTTTCGTATAATTATTTCAGGTTGTATCACAGCAAAATAAATAAAAACAGCAGCCTTGTAGTACTGCAAGCCTTTCATATAGCATCTGGTATGTCGGCCTTTTTTGAAAAATGGGAAAGGTCTCTAAGGATGAGCTACAAGAATAGCTGCAGCTACATGGGGAGCAAGGGAGGATCTCTCTGTAAATCCTGGGCGTGAGCACAGGTTCTCCTCCACAGTGTAAGGATATCATCTGCTTTGCCACCAGGGCTTCTTTTTACAAAATAAAAATAGCACATTTACCTGTAACAAGAGCAAATGGTTTTACATGTGCGTGTCTAGGGACATGGTTTAGCGGTGGACTTGTCAGTGTTAGGTTCACAGTTGGATTCTATGATCTTAAAGGTTTTCTCCAACCTTCTATGATTCTATAGGCCTTGTTACCTGTGCTGCTCGGGTCAGCTCCCTTTTTTATATTAGAGGCCTGTGACTTTTCTGGAACTGAGGTGACATAAGGCTTCTGCAGAGGTGTCATACGTTGCCTCTATGGGCAGGACTGTAAAAAGCAGCACACATCTGATGCCTGGAGGAGATCTGGTCAATTTTCACTCCTGCTCTGGATTTAAGATAGAGTTCAGCTTCTGGAGTAGACCACAACTGAACAAGGGTTTATAAAAATTTCAGACTGAGGCACCAATATCTGTCTTTGTGGAGCCTGACACAGCCTGGCTCCCGCCTCATCCAGCCCAGCAACAATCAGCAGGTAAAGCAGAGCTGAACTGCAGCGCTGCACCACTCCTCCCCACTTCTAGGGTTGGTGTGGGGCCTCTGGCTGCCCACCATGAACAGTCTGGGATTTTCTTTTTTCTCTAGGATGGTCAAGCAGTTTCCCAGTGTATTAGCAAGCAACCTAGGATGCCAGAGTGTTCACAGTGGCAGAAGAGTTCATAGAGATGGGCTACCCAGGAAACAGCCCTTTGTTTCTACTGTGCATTGTCTGTTCTCCTAGAAGATCATTTTTAAACACTGTGACTCATTATTGAAGCAACACCATGGTTGTAATTTTGGAGACCCTGGAAGAAGCTTCTGAGTAAACATTGCTTAAAACCAGATCCTTCTGTTCCTGAGTTGGGTGGAAAACATTTGACTGGCAGCACCCAAATGAAAAAAAAAAAAATTACAGCAAACTATGCTAATCTGATTACTAGCCCTTATTGGCAGCAAAAGCATGAGGAAGCAGTGTTGATACAAGTCCGGAGTTTCTCAGGCAAATAAAATAATCCCAGTATTAAATGAGAATGGCCTGGGAGGGATAAGGTCTGGAGTAATCCATTATGGGAAGCTTCCAGTAACTTAAGAGATAGCTTTCTGAAAAGTTTTCAGTGTGCATACCTCTTATAATGCAGTAGGTGACTCTGTGGGAAAGGAATGAGCTGTCATAAATTCAATATATTTGTAGATACTCTTATGTATGTAAGCCTTATTAACCCCACAAACAATTGTTGTACATTTGCATACATATCTGAAGACAGTTAGGTAGCTCTGGTACAGAATTCTCTTCAGCTGAGTACAAAGCCACATCTTGTATGGAGCTGTGTAATTTGTCATTTTATGACTTTGAGTTACAGTATTTATAATTTTTTTTGGTAGAGCTAAATAGCACCGGTAGGTTAAGTTGTCAGCATTTCCACTATAAAACCAGTTCTTTTCTGGGGGTTAGGTAACATTTCTTTTATACCACACTATACTGAGATTCTGCCATGCAGATGCTGTCCAAGACATAAGACATTTATTTTTCACTGAATTTTATTTGAAGTCATTATAGTAGTTAATGGTTTAGAAAATGTCAAAAAATGTAAATTCTAAGCTTTTTGTCAGAGGCTGTTCTTGCACTGTGTCCTTCAAGAATGGCTTAACATTTCCTCTCTCTTAGCCACTAATATAGACAAACCAAACAGAGACAGCATAACAGAACGTCCCACTTTGGAAGGTTTAAGCATAGCCTTTCTACTTAAAGAATTTCCAAAGCCGCAGCTCACAGTCATCCAAGATGTGTTATGGAGCGCAGTAGCACAAGACACTCTGCTGGAGTAGGTAGAAATACCTCTACAAGCAAAGGGAGAAACCTCCTGGAGCCTGAACATGGTATTTTAAGCCTCTGTCAGTAAGTGTGGACACTGACCACCTCAATGGGAGGAGCAGAATGTACATAGCCCTGATCTCAGTGAGAGGGTGGTGTGACCGTCACATCATGTGGTCTGTGCTAATGGGCAGCCAGTGGGAGGAGAATGGATTGAGAGCAGCCCTGAGGAGGAGACTTGGGGGTGCTGGTTGATGAGAAGCTGAACATAAGCCAGCAGCGTGCGCTTGCAGCCCAGAAACCAACCGTGTCCTGGGCTGCATCAAAAGAAGCATTAGCAGCAGGTCAAAGGAGGTGATTCTCCCCCTCTACTCTGCTCTCAGGAGACCTCACCTGCAGTGCTGCATCCAGCTCTGGAGTCCTCAGCACAGGAAGGACATGGACCTGTTGGAGCGGGTCCAGAGGAGGCCACAAAGATGATCAAAGGCCTAGAGCACCTCCTGTATGAGGACAGGCTGAGAGAGTTGGGGTTGTTCAGACTGGAGAAGAGAAGACTCTGAGGAGACCTAATAGCAGCCT